>NW_024059609.1:0-33634 GCF_016432855.1 Salvelinus namaycush | reverse complement strand
GAGAGACACAACACTACACTACACTACATAAAGAGAGCACTACACTACACTACATAAGAGAGACACTACACTACACTACATAAAGAGAGACACTACACTACACACACTACACTACATAAAAGAGACCTACACACCACTACACTACACTACATAAAGAGAGACACTACACTACACTACATAAAGAGAGACCAAACTACACAACACTACACTACATAAAGAGAGACACTCACTACCTACATAAAGAGAGACACTACACTACACTACACTACCATACATAAAGAGAGACACAACTACACTACACTACACTACATAAAGAAGACACTACACTACCTACATGAAGAGAGACACTACACTACACTACATAAAGAGAGACACTACACTACACTACATAAAGAGAGACACCTACACTACATAAAGAGAGACACTACACTACACACTACATAAAGAGAGACACACACTACACTACACTACACTAAAGAGAGACACTACACTACACTACACTACATAAAGAGAGACCTACACAACACTACACTACACTACATAAAGAGAGACACAACTACACTACATAGAGAGACACTACACTACACTACATAAGAGAGACACACACTACACTACATAAAGAGAGACCTACACTACACTACACTACACTACATAAAGAGAGACCACACACACTACACTACATAGAGAGACACTACACTACACTACATAAGAGAGACACTACACTACACTACATAAAGAGAGACACAACACTACACTACTAAAGAGAGACACTACACAACACTACACTACACTACATAAAGAGAGACACTACACTACACTACATAAAGAGAGACACTACACTACACTACATAAAGAGAGACACACTACACTACACTACATAAAGAGAGACACAACACTACACTACATAAAGAGAGACACTACACTACACTACATAAAGAGAGACACTACACTACACTACATAAAGAGAGCACTACACTACACTACATAAAGAGAGACACTACACTACACTACATAAAGAGAGCACAACACTACACTACATAAAGAGAGACACACACTACCTACATAAAGAGAGACACACACTACACTACATAAGAGAGACACTACAACACTACATAAAGAGAGACACAACACTACACTACATAAAGAGAGACACAACACTACACTACATAAAGAGAGACACTACACTAACACTACATAAAGAGAGACACTACACTACACTACATAAAGAGAGACACTACACTACACTACATAAAGAGAGACACTACACAACACTACAATACACTACATAAAGAGAGACACAACCTACAACTACATAAAGAGAGACACAACACTACACTACATAAAGAGAGACACTACACTACACTACATAAAGAGAGACACTACACTACACTACATAAAGAGACACACACTACACAACATAAAGAGAGACACAACACTACACTACATAAAGAGAGACACAACACTACACTACATAAAGAGAGACACTACACTACACTACATAAAGAGAGACACTACACTACACTACATAAAGAGAGACACTACACTACACTAACACTACATAAAGAGAGACACTACCCAACACTAACACTACACTACATAAAGAGAGACACTACACTACACTACATAAAGAGAGACACTACACTACACTACATGGGAAAGAGAAGACACAACAACTACACTACACTACATAAGAGAGACACTACACTACAACAACACTACACTACATAAAGAGAGACACAACACTACACTACATAAAGAGAGACACTACACTACACTACATAAAGAGAGACACTACACTACACTACACTACATAAAGAGAGACACAACACTACACTACACTACATAAAGAGAGACACTACACTACACTACATAAAGAGAGACACTACACTACACTACACATACATAAAGAGAGACACTACACTACACTACACTACATAAAGAGAGACACTACACTACACTACACTACATAAAGAGAGGACACTACACAACACTACACTACACTACATAAAGAGAGACACTACACTACACTACATAAAGAGAGACACTACACATACACTACATAAAGAAGAGACACTACACTACACTACACTACATAAAGAGAGACAACTACACTACAACACACTACACTACATAAGAGAGACACTACACTACACTACATAAAGAGAGACACAACACTACACTACACTACATAAGAGAGACACTACACTACACTACATAAAAGAGAGACACTACACACACTACACTACATAAAGAGAGACACTACACAACACTACACTACATAAAGAGAGACCTAACCTACACTACACTACATAAAGAGAGACACTACACTACACTACACTACATAAAGAGAGACACTACACAACACTACACTACATAAAGAGAGACACTACACAACACTACACTACATAAAGAGAGGACACACACACTACACTACATAAAGAGAGACACTACACTACACTACATAAAGAGAGACACTACACTACACTACATACATAAGAGAGACACAACACTACACTACATAAAGAGAGACACTACACTACACTACACACACTACATAAAGAGAGACACTACACTACACTACATAAAGAGAGACACTACACAACTACATAAGAGAGACACTACACAACACACACTACATAAAGAGAGACACTACACAACACTACACTACACTACATAAAGAGAGACACAACACTACACTACACTATAAGAGAGACACTACACTACACTACATAAAGAGAGACACTACACAACACTACACTACATAAAGACGAGACACTACACACACTACACTACACTACATAAAGAGAGACACAACACTACACCTACATAAAGAGAGACACTACACTACACTACATAAAGAAGACACTACACTACCTACATAAAGAGAGACCCATACACTACACTACATAAAGAGAGACACTACACTACACTACATAAAGAGAGACCCTACACTAACACTACACTACATAAAGAGACACTACACTACACTACATAAAGAGAGACACAACACTCACACTACATAAGAGAGACACAACACTACACTACATAAAGAGAGACACAACACAACACTACATAAAGAGAAGACACTACACTACACTACACTACATAAGAAGACACTACACTACACTAGACACTAACTACATAAAAGAGAGACACAACACTACACTACATAAAGAGACACTACACTACACTACATAAGAGAGACACAACACTACACTACATAAAGAGAGACACTACACTACACTACACTACACTACATAAAGAGAGACACAACACTACACTACACTACACTACATAAAGAGAGACACTACACTACCCTACACTACACTACATAAAGAGAGACACTACACTACACTACACTACACTACATAAAGAGAGACACAACACTACACAACACTACACTACATAAAGAGAGACACTACACTACACTACACTACACTACATAAAGAGAGACCACTACACTACACCTACATTAAAGAGAGATACAACACTACACTACACTACATAAAGAGATACAACACTACACTACACTACACTACACTACATAAAGAGAGACACTACACTACACTACACTACACTACACTACACTACACTACACTACATAAAGAGAGACCTAAAGACAACAACATAGCAAGGCAGCAACACATGACAACACAGCATGGTAGCAAAACAACATGACAGCAACATGGCAGCAACACACCATGGTACAAACATTATTGGGCACAGTCAACAGCACAAGGGGCAAGAAGGTAGAGACACAATACATCAGGCAAAGCAGCCACAACTGTCAGTAAGAGTGTCCATGATTGAGTCTTTGAATGAAGAGATTGAGATAAAACTGTCCAGTTTGAGTGTTTGTTGCAGCTCGTTCCAGTCGCTAGTTGCAGCGAACTGAAAAGAGGAGCGACCCAGTGCTTTGGGGACCTTTAACAGAATGTGACTGGCAGAACGGGTGTTGTATGTGGAGGATGAGGGCTGCAGTAGATATCTCAGATAGGGGCGAGTGAAACCTAAGAGGGTTTTATACAGCAATCAAGTTAATGTTTCTGACATTTTCAGACCACTAAGCAGCTATTGATTTAGAAACACTGGAGAGGAACCGCAAGTCGTAATGAAAACAGGAGCTGTCTCCACTACTCTGTAACGTCTGCCTCCTCTATTCCAGCACCATTTCAACATCATCTAATCACCTCTGCTTAGTCTAATACAGTGACAACTAAAAGATACCAAAAACAATTTAGTCAAATCAACATAAGCTAAATATGATGTGGCTGTCCGTGGTACTGATTTCTGTGTGTGTGTGTGTGTGTGTAAGTAGAAAAGCATGTTCATTCACCCTACTTGTAGAGAAACACCAATAATATCCTCCTCTTTCATGTTGACTGTCATACTGTCGTACACACTTTTAGTTTTTGTTGTCCTAGCCTACCTGGCTGAAAGGCTTGCTCGCTAGCCCAACTTCCTTTCATTGGCAACATTAGCTAGTTAATTTCAGCCAAGTACATCTAGCTACATACTGCCATCTTCTCAGGCCAGAGGCACAATGTATACATTAATGGTTGAATCGGAATCGCCATTATATTCATTGGCCAGTACAGAGAATTAAGTAATAAGTCCAACCCCTTATCTCCATCCATGGGTAATTTAAGAGACGGCCACCGGAGGACAACACAACGAGATGCAACAATTAAAGTATTTTTTTCTGTCAATGTCGTTTGGCTTTTGATGTGATGTGATTGGTGTGAAGCCAAATCCAAACTGGCTTCCCTTGCATTCAATGGTATGGGGCGGCAACAATATCATACATTTACCGTGGGATAGTTGATATGTTGAAATGCTTCAGTTTGCTGCCATAGGACTGGAATCACATTTGTCTCCGGTGATTATAAGGTCAAATAGATCTAAAACAATTGTAAGTTATATTTACAATCCTAACCCTAACCCTTCTCCAAACGGATTACTCATTTACCTAGCTCTTATCAATAACTGTTATCAAGTTGTAAATTACAGTGCATGGAGAACGGTGTTATTTACAGTGCATGGAATATGGTGTTATTTACAGTGCATGGAGAATGGTGTTATTTACAGTGCATGGAATATGGTGTTATTTACAGTGCATGGAGAATGGTGTTATTTACAGTGCATGGAATATGGTGTTATTTACAGTGCATGGAATATGGTGTTATTTACATCGTAAAAAATAGATGCTTTTTCTGTTCAACCTTATTCATGGTTTGATTAATTGAATTAATTAATTAAATAAAATGTAATATTTAAAATCCCAATATTCATTTACCTCTTATCACGGCGTGTTGGAGATAAACTACTCCCTCATTGAAAGGAGCCATCCGTCTGCTTATCTAATGCCATAAGGTTATAGACCAGTCACAGGTTTTGTTGAAATGTATTTATTTAACCTTTATTTAACTAACTTTAACAGGTACATGTGTATCATGTATCAAACACAAGCTGAGCTGCATATAGCAGAAGGGAGCCCCTGGGATTTCGTGGTGTGGTTGAGTTTTTATGCAGCACAATGCAGTATAATGCAGAGTTCGTCCACCATGCTTACCTCAAGGTGGTTGAATGAATCAATACTGGGAATACGACCAGAACTGCTGTGGAAATGGTTTACAGCACCACGCCACAAGCTGCAGAGGCACTGCAGTCTTAGAGCAGCCACTTCACGTGGGATCCTACTGTGGTAAAACCATCACAGGAAACAGTCAAAGAAATAGACTAGGCACTCCCATTCAATGTTTGAGTTGTAGCCTACGCCCCTCTGAAATTCTCTCCCCTAGCAACTGAGGTCCACTCCCTTGCCTGTTCATATAGTCCACCCACCAACAAAAAAGGCTTCAGGAAAGGTGTTTCATGACCCAGGAAACGGAACTGCAATGTTTCAACATCAGTATTGTTATGAACATGAACAGTATGATTCAAAACTTGTAAAAAGTTGCACAAAAATATTAAATATTCATTGATTATTAGCTGTCTTAATATTAAAGGATGAAATGAGAATTTGCTTCACTGTCATTTTTGTTTTTATTACAAGTAAAATGTATTAGCTAACCATAAGTGACAGATCTCAACATATGTCAGATACAGTTCATTCACATGTCTGTTGATGTTCTTTTGTTGTTGTCTTTGCTCCAAACTATTCTGACCATCTTGGCAAGAGATGTGAGCTGGAGTTGCTGTCTGGCAGAAAGAGATGGGTAAAGGGATTTGTGAGATGGTGTACTTGAGCTTTACCAGACAAATAACCCTTTCAACACCGATCAGCTCATTGCCTCAAATTCAGATGGCTACAGTTGCGGTTATCGTTTAGTAAAGGCACGTATTATTATTATTATTATTATTTTTTTTTTAAATAAATTTTATCCCCTTTTTCTCCCCAATTTTCGTGGTATCCAATCGCTAGTAATTACTATCTTGTCTCATCGCTACAACTCCCGTACGGGCTCGGGAGAGACGAAGGTCGAAAGCCACGCGTCCTCCGAAGCACAACCCAACCAAGCCGCACTGCTTCTTAACACAGCGCGCCTCCAACCCGGAAGCCAGCCGCACCAATGTGTCGGAGGAAACACCGTGCACCTGGCCCCCTTGGTTAGCGTGCACTGCGCCAGGCCCGCCACAGGAGTCGCTGGAGCGCGATGAGACAAGGATATCCCTACCGGCCAAACCCTCCCTAACCCGGACGACGCTAGCCCAATTGTGCGTCGCCCCACGGACCTCCCGGTCGCGGCCGGCTGCGACAGAGCCTGGGCGCGAACCCAGAGACTCTGGTGGCGCAGCTAGCACTGCGATGCAGTGCCCTAGACCACTGCGCCACCCGGGAGGCCCCAGGCACGTATTATTAGGTGAACACCAGAACAGTCCACTGTGTCTCCTATGATCTGCAAGGACCTCGTCTCCAGGTGACAGCAGTTTTTTTGTGATGTCACTTGTGCGCCCAGCTTTCAGGGAATCCTGACAGAAGAGAAAACAGAACCATCAACGTAGCATAGTAACTAATACGTCTGGATAAACATCTGAATGTCAAACTTGACTGTGAATTGAGAAATGATGTGACTAAACTGAACAAAAAGAAGAAGCTTTATTATGAAACTAAGATAAATCATAGGAAGTATGAATGATGCATTATGGGCAGAAAGACAAATTCAACTCCATCTTTCATTAAATCTCAAGGCTCATTCATCACAAAACCTTTTGATATTGGCAATTATTTTAATGACTATTTAATTGGCAAAGTGAGCAAACTCCTGCGAGCCATCATATTGATGCATAAAATACCTAATAACGAAAGAAAAACATTGTAATTTTGAATGTTGTAAAGTTAGTGTGGGAGAGGTGGGAAAAATATTGTTGTCCATCAATAATCAGAAACCACCTGGTATTGACAATTTAGATGGAAAGCTACTGAGGATGGTAGCTGACTCTATAGCCACTCCTATCTGTCATATCTTTAATCTGAGTTTGGAGAAAAGTGTTTGTCCTCAGTCCTGGAGGGAAGCTAAAGTCATTCCGGTACCCAAGAATGGTAAAGCAACATTTATTGGTTCTAACAGTCGACCAATCAGCTTCCTGACAGTTCTTAGCAAACTTAGCGAAAAAATTTGTGTTTGACCAGATACAATGCTATTTTTTCTGTGACAACAAGTTAACAACTGACTTTCAGCATGCTTATAGAGAAGGGCACTCAACATGTACTGCACTGACACATATTACTGATGGCTGGCTATGCTTATAGAGAAGGGCACTCAACATGTACTGCACTGACACAAATTACTGATGACTGGCTATGCTTATAGAGAAGGGCATTCAACATGTACTGCACTGACACAAATTACTGATGACTGGCTGAAAGAAATCGATAATAAGATGATTGTGAGAGCTGTATTGTTAGACTTCAGTTCAGCCTTTGATATTATTTGATTTCGCTCACCCGTCCAAGGATTCCTCCTCGCTCAAGTGACACAATGGCTTCATTAACTGGTCTACTAGTGCAGTCAGGGGCTGGAGCCCATTCTGCCACGCCCATTTCCTGAAGTCAGCACAGCCTGCCCCGGGACATCTTCCTGGAGGCGCGGAGTACCAGCACCTCCGGGAGGTGTTGAACAAGGCCCGGGCAACTTCGCTTCCGCTGCACCGATCATATGACTGCGGGGCTGACCTTCTCCCTAGCACTACTCCGCCCCGGTGACGACTGTACTCTCTGTCGGGACCAGAGACCAAGGCGATGGAGACCTACATTGGGGACTCCCTAGATGCAGGATCCCTTATTTTTCCTCTCCTGCCGATGCAGGATTCTTCTTCATGGAGATAAAGGACAAGACCCTGCGCCCGTGTATCGACTACCGGTGAAGAACCGCTACCCGCTACCACTCATCTCCTCGGCCTTCGAGCCGCTCCAGGGGGTCACCGTGTTTTCAATGACTTAACGGTGAAGAACCGCTACCCGCTACCACTCATCTCCTCAGCCTTCGAGCCGCTCCAGGGGGTCACCGTGTTTTCAATGACTTAACGGTGAAGAACCTCTACCCGCTACCACTCATCTCCTCGGCCTTCGAGCCGCTCCAGGGGGCCACCATGTTTTCAATGACTTAACGGTGAAGAACCACTACCCGCTACCACTCATCTCCTCGGCCTTCGAGCCGCTCTAGGGGGCCACCATGTTTTCAATGACTTAACGGTGAAGAACCACTACCCGCTACCACTCATCTCCTCGGCCTTCGAGCCGCTCCAGGGGGCCACCATGTTTTCAATGACTTAACGGTGAAGAACCGCTAACCGCTACCACTCATCTCCTCGTCCTTCGAGCCGCTCCAGGGGGCCACCGTGTTTTCAATGACTTAACGGTGAAGAACCGCTACCCGCTACCACTCATCTCCTCGGCCTTCGAGCCGCTCCAGGGGGCCACCGTGTTTTCAATGACTTAACGGTGAAGAACCACTACCCGCTACCACTCATCTCCTCGGCCTTCGAGCCGCTCCAGGGGGCCACCGTGTTTTCAATGACTTAACGGTAAAGAACCACTACCCGCTACCACTCATCTCCTCGGCCTTCGAGCCGCTCCAGGGGGCCACCGTGTTTTCAATGACTTAACGGTGAAGAACCACTACCCGCTACCACTCATCTCCTTCGAGCCGCTCCAGGGGGCCACCATGTTTTCCAAGCTGGATCTACGGAACGCCTACCACCTGGTGGGTATACAGGAAGGGGACGAGTGGAAGATCGCCTTCAACAAGGCCAGCGGTCACTACGAGTATCTGGTCATGCTATTTGGCCTTACCAACGCCCCTGCTGTGTTCCAGGCTCTGGTTAATGATATTCTCTGTTGAACCAGTTCATCTTCATCTGCCTCGATGACATCCTTGTCTTCTCCCGCTCCACCCAAGAACATGTGCTCCACCTCCGACAGGTTCTCCAACACCTCCTGGAGAACCAGCTGTTTGTAAAAGCAGAGAAGTGCGGGTTCCATCGCCCAACCATCCCTTTTCTGGGTTACATCATCACTGCAGGTTGTGTACAAATGGATCCCGGGAGGGTGAGAGCGGTGGTGGATTGGCCCCAGCCTACTTCCAGGGTGAAGCTGCAACTTTTCCTGGGGTTTGCCAACTTCTATCGCCGCTTTATCTCGGGGATCCAGCACCCTGGCTTCCCTCCAGTCTGCACTCACCTTGCCCAAGGTTCCATTCACGTGGTCTCCAGCTGCTGACCGGGCATTCCGGGACCTCAAATTTTGCTTCACCACAGCACCTATCTTGGTTCATCCTGACAAATCCCATCAGTTCTTGGTGGAGGCCAATGCTTCGGATATCAGAGTGGGGGCTGTCCTGTCCCAGCGTTCTGCCTGCTGTTCCAAGCTACATCCCTGCGCCTTCTTCTGCCATCGCCTCAACGCCACGGAGAAGAACTACGGTGTGGGGAATCGAGAGTTTCTCACGGTGAAGATGGCATTGGAGGAATGGAGGCACTGGCTGGAGGGGGCGGAACATCCGCTCATCGTGTGGACCGACCACAAGAACCTGGAGTATCTCCGCACCGCCAAGCGCCTCAATTCCAGGCAAGCTAGACGGGCCCTGCTGTTCACACGGTTCAACTTCGTACCGGCCGGGATCAAAGAATGTCAAGCCGGATGTGCTGTCACGCCGCTATAGCCCCATGGCTACTACCCCAGAACCTGAGACCATCCTTCCCACTTCGTGCCTGGTGACTGCACTCAGCTGGGGAATAGGGAAGCAGGTTCGTGAGGCAAAAGCATTCCTGGCCAGGGAGCCTGATAACCGGATTTTTGTTCCTGACGCCGTCCTCTCAACGGTCATGTAGTGGGCACACTTCTCCAGGCTTGCCTGCCACCCGGGCTCCCGTCAGACCCTGGCTTTTGAGAGACAATCCTTTTGGTTGCCTACCATGGTCCCTGACGTGTCCCCATTCGTCGTCGCTTGCACGTTTTGTGCACAGAACAAGACTCCTCCAACCTTTGCCTGTCCCTCACCGTCCCTGGTCTCACATCTTCCTGTCAAGGGTCTTCCCGCCATCCTGACCGTAGTGGATCGGTTTTCCAAAGTGCCCACTTCATCCACTCTCCCCAAACTACCCTCTGCAAAAGAGACGGCCCAGCTCATGATGTAGCACGTCTCCCGGATCCATGGTCTACTAGTAGACATGGTCTCCGACCAGGGTCCTCAGTTCTCATCCCAGTTCTGGAAGGAGTTCTGCACCCTAAATGGGTCGTCGGCCAGCCTGTCCTCCGGGTTCCACCCCCAGTCCAACGGGCAGTCGGAGTGAGCCAACCAGGACCTAGAGGCTACTCTCCGCCGCCTGGTTTCCGCCAACCTCACCACCTGGAGCTAGCAGCTTGTGTGGGTCGAATACGCCCGCAACACCCTTCCCTGCTCTGCCACGGGCCTATCACCTTTTGTGTGTTCCCTGGGGTATCAGCCCCCGCTCTTCCCTGAGCACGAAGAAGAGGTCGGCATACCTTCTGCCCAGATGTTTGTCCGCCGCTGTCGTCGTACCTGGAGGAGAGGTGTGGATGAATAAGGTGCCCAGAGTAAACTGCCTGCTACTCAGGCCCAGAAGCTAAGATATACATATTATTAGTATATTTGGATAGAAAACACTCTGAAGTTTCTAAAACTGTTTGAATGATGTCTGTGAGTATAACAGAACTCATATGGCAGGCAAAAACCTGAGAAAAAAATCCAACCAGGAAGTGGGAAATCTGAGGTTTGTAGGTTTTCAAGTCTTTGTCTATCCAATATACAGTGTCTATGGGGTCATATTGCACTTCCTAAGGCTTCCGCTAGATGTCAACAGTCTTTAGAACCTTGTTTCAGGCTTCTACTGTGAAGGGGGAGAGAATAAGAGCTGTTTCAATCAGGTGTCTGGCAGAATGCCATGAGCCAAGTCATGTGCGCGGCCGTGAGAGCTAGCTGCGTTCCTTTTAATTTCCAAAGACAAAGGAATTGTCCGGTTGGAATATTATTGAAGATTTATGATAAAAATCTATCCCAGAACAACAGAATACGACCTTGTCAAGATGCTGTTAGGAAACAGGTACACAAGTGTCTATATCCACAGTAAAACAAGTCCTATATTGACATAACCTGAAAGGCTGCTCAGCAAGGAAGAAGCCACTGCTCCAAAACCGCCATAAAAAACACAGACTACGGTTTGCAACTGGACATGGGGAAAAAGATCGTACATTTTGAAGAAATTTCCTCTGGTCTCATGAAACAAAAATATAACTGTTTGGCCATAATGACCATCATTATGTATGGAGGAAAAAGGGGGAGGCTTGCAAGCCGAAGAACACCATCCCGACCGTGAAGCACGGGGGTGGCAGCATCATGTTGAGGGGGTGCTTTGCTACAGGAGGGACTGGTGCACTTCACAAAATAGATGGCATCATGAGGGAGGACAATTATGTGGATATATTGAAGCGACATCTCAAGACATCAGTCAGGAAGTTAAAACTTGGTCGCAAATGGGTCTTCCAAATGGACAATGACCCCAAGCATACTTCCAAAGTTGTGACAACATGGCTTAAGGACAACAAAGTCAAGGTATTGGAGTGGCCATCACAAAGCCCTGACCTCAATCCGATAGAAAATGTATGGGCAGAACTGAAAAAGTGTGTGCGAGCAAGGAGGCCTACAAACCTGACTCAATTACACCAGCTCTGTCAGGAGGAATGGGAAAAAGTTCACTCAACTTATTTTGGGAAGCTTGTGGAAGGCAGGATCGAATCCCCGAGTTGACAAGGTAAAAATCTGTCGTTCTGCCCCTGAACAAGGCAGTTAACCCACTGTTCCTAGGCCGTCATTGAAAATAAGAAATGGTGCTTAACTGACTTGCCTAGTTAAATAAAGGTAAAATATAAAATAAAAATTCTCAGACGTCGTTCAGTTAAACTGGAGTACCGAAGCTCTACTGTATGTGCAATCAAAAGCGTGCTTCCAGACCCAAACTCTGACCCCTTGGCAAGCCCCCTAGCAATTCATGTTCTAGCCAATGAGCTTCAGACCCTCGCCCAGGTCAGTGTTATCCTTGGAGGTTGCAGGGCCCAACAGCTCTGTGGACACAGCAGAAAGAGAGCAAGGGAAAGCAATGTCTGGATATGTGACGTAGTACGCAATTTTACCGGGACTACTTTCAGAACTACAGGCTAAAAAGTTCAAACTCCGGGAACATCTCTTTAATTAATCCCTGTAGGTCTAAGCCCTTACAATATGGAATTGTTTTAAGATGGTCATAAAATTGATTATTTAGCTGTTTATTTTTGAATTTTAGAATCCCTGTAGGTATCTTAAAAAGACGTATAATTTTTTTCGGGGGGGTGAAACATTTAATTTGGCCTTTAATGCTGTAGCACATAGAAACGCATTGAATAACACATTTGTAGATTTGTAGCAAAATTTGTAGCAAAACAGACAGTAAAAAAAGTATTAATATCTTCTACTTGGTCACCATCCTGGATCCGGGAACATCCTCATCAGTAAAAAAGCTGACTAGCATAGCCTAGCATAGCGCCACAAGTAAATACTAGCATATAAATATCATGAAATCACAAGTCCAAGACACCAAATGAAAGATACACATCTTGTGAATCCAGCCATCATTTCCGATTTTTTAAATGTTTTACAGCGAAAACACAATATGTATTTCTATTAGCTAACCACAATAGCAAAAGACTCAACCGCATATTTTCACCATTTTTTTACCGCATAGGTAGCTATCACAAAACCGACCAAATAGAGATATAATTAGTCACTAACCAAGAAACAACTTCATCAGATGACAGTCTTATAACATGTTATACAATAAATCTATGTTTTGTTCGAAAATGTGCATATTTGAGGTATAAATCATAGTTTTACATTGCAGCTACCATAAAAAAATATCACCAAAGCAGCCGGAATAATTACAGAGAGCAACGTGAAATACCTAAATACTCATAAAACATTTATGAAAAATACATGGTGTACAGCAAATGAAAGATAAACATCTTATGAATCCAGCCAATATTTCTGATTTTTTAAGTGTTTTACAGCGAAAACACAATATAGCATTATATTAGCTTACCACAATAGCCAACCACACAACCGCATTCATTCACCGCAAAGGTAGCGATCGCAAAAAAACAGCAAAAGATATACAATTATTCACTAACCTTGACAAACTGCAACAGATGACAGTCCTATAACATCATGTTACACAATACATATATGTTTTGTTCGAAAATGTGCATATTTAGCGGTACGAATCGTGGTTTTACAATGTGAATACGTAGTCAAAATGCACAAAATTATCCGGAGATATTTTGGACAGTCACCTAATCTAATCAAATAACTCATCATAAACTTTACTAAAAAACACATGTTGTACAGCAAATGAAAGATACACTAGTTCTTAATGCAACCGCTGTGTTAGATTTTTAAAATTAACTTTAGTACGACATACCGCTTACGTTATAGCGAGACAGGGCCCGCAATAAGTGCGGAAAATATGACTAAACATTTTCCACAGAAATACGAAATAACATCATAAATGGTTCCTACCTTTGCTGAGCTTCCATCAGAATCTTGTACAAGGAGTCCTTTGTCCAGAATAATCATTGTTTGGTTTTAGAATGTCCTCTTCGCCTGTCGAATTAGCAACCATAGCTAGCCATGTGGCGCAAACGTGCCCAACTTCACATGACGCAAAGAAAAGAAAATTCCAAAACTCGCAATAAACGTTCAATAAACTGATAGAACTCGGTTGAAAAAAACTACTTTATGATGTTTTTATCACATCTATCAAATAAAATCAGAGCCGGAGATATCTAACGTGTATACCGAAAGCTTTTCAGAAGGCAATCTGGGGTTCCTTCTCGCGCCTTCCAAGACAATGAAATTTCCAGACACGTCATTCCAAAAGCTCTTGTTCGACCTCAGATCAAGCTAGCCACCCCATTCCACCTCTCACTGCCTGTTGACGTCTAGTGGAAGGCGTATGAAGTGCATGTATATCCATAGATTTCAGGCAAATTAATAGGAAGGCCCTGGAACAGAGCCTCGATTTCAGATTTTTCACTTCCTGTCAGGAAGTTTGCTGCAAAATGAGTTCTGTTTATATATATATATAATTCAAACGGTTTTAGAAACTTGAGAGTGTTTTCTATCCAATAGTAATAATAATATGCATATTGTATGAGCAAGAATAGAGTACGAGGCAGTTTAATTTGGGCACGATTTTTTACAAAGTGAAAATAGCGCCCCCCTATTGACAAAAGGTTTTAATATCCATTAATGTTTTGAAGTTATTATTACTTATTACTAGTTATTACTAGTTATTATTAGTTATTATTACTATTGGGCTGTCCCCGACAAAAAAAAAATTGGTTGACTGAGAGTCGTCAGTTCTTTCCATCAATCATTTGGTCAAAATGTTAAAACATATTTTTCCCGTATATATAGACACGCTATGTGTTTTACAGTTTTGTTGTTAACACACGTTTGCTGAAACTACGTCTCAGCTACTCAAATCTCTAAACACAAAACAGTTAGCCAATTTCCCCCAAACCCCACAGACATCTTGTAAAATGAAACACAGCAATCAAAACCATGTACTCCTGTAACGGCAGCCTTCCTTCTCTTCAAGAGAAGAGGAGGTGTAGCAGGGATTGGACCAACACGCAGCGTAGCCAGTGCTCAACATGTTTAATTAAACGATAAACAGAGAACACTTACAAAATAACAAAAAGTGGCAAACCGATACAGTCCTAGCTGGTGCAGAGAAAACACAGAGGCAGGAAACAACCACCCACAAACCCCAACACAAAACAAGCCACCTATATATGATTCCCAATCAGAGACAACACAAAACACCTGCCTCTGATTGAGAACCATATTAGGCCAAACATAGAAACAGACAAACTAGACACACAACATAGAATGCCCACCCAGCTCACGTCCTGACCAACACTAAAACGTCAGAACGTGACAACTCCCTGCTCAAAATGAAACTCTGAATACAAATGAGACACACACACACATCAAATTAATCTTAACTTAGTGACAACCGAGATCACACTAATGTGACATATTCAAAACACTACTATCGAACCTATTTCAGTGTAAAGACTAATATGTTGTTGTTATACTGTATATTGTTTGTGTTTACTCATTTACATTTAAGTCATTTAGCAGACGCTCTTATCCAGAGCGACTTACAAATTGGAAAGTTCATACATATTCATCCTGGTCCCCCCGTGGGAAATGAACCCACAACCCTGGCGTTGCAAGCGCCATGCTCTACCAACTGAGCCACACTAACACACCACCCACTAACATACCACCCACTAACATACCATCCACTGACATACCACCCGCTAACATACCACCCACTAACGTACCACCCACTAACATACCACCCACTAACATACCACCCACTAACGTACCACCCACTAACATACCACCCGCTAACATACCACCCGCTAACATACCACCAGCTAACATACCACTCGCTAACACACCACTCGCTAACATACCACCCGCTAACACACCACCCGCTAACACACCACCCGCTAACACACCACCCACTGACATACCACCCGCTAATATAAAAATAAACTAAAAATACGTTAAGTTGGAAAGTAGAACAGTAACGTTAAATAAACAGCAGCACGTAAACCAGTCCGCACAGCAGCACGTAAACCAGTCCACACAGCAGCACGTAAACCAGTCCGCACAGCAGCACGTGAACCAGTCCTCACAGCAGCACGTAAACCAGTCCGCACAGCAGCACGTAAACCAGTCCACACAGCAGCACGTAAACCAGTCCGCACAGCAGCACGTAAACCAGTCCGCACAGCAGCACGTAAACCAGTCCTCACAGCAGCACGTAAACCAGTCCTCACAGCAGCACGTAAACCAGTCCTCACAGCAGCACGTGAACCAGTCCGCACAGCAGCACGTAAACCAGTCCGCACAGCAGCACGTAAACCAGTCCGCACAGCAGCACGTAAACCAGTCCACACAGCAGCACGTAAACCAGTCCACACAGCAGCACGTAAACCAGTCCGCACAGCAGCACGTAAACCAGTCCGCACAGCAGCACGTAAACCAGTCCGCACAGCAGCACGTAAACCAGTCCGCACAGCAGCACGTAAACCAGTCCGCACAGCAGCACGTAAACCAGTCCTCACAGCAGCACGTAAACCAGTCCGCACAGCAGCACGTAAACCAGTCCTCACAGCAGCACGTGAACCAGTCCGCACAGCAGCACGTAAACCAGTCCTCACAGCAGCACGTGAACCAGTCCGCACAGCAGCACGTAAACCAGTCCTCACAGCAGCACGTGAACCAGTCCGCACAGCAGCACGTAAACCAGTCCACACGTTGTGACCGGAAATGAAGTCAAAGCACAATTGGTTCAGCGTAGTCCTAGCAATGTTACTCAATACAATATAAATTAACATGCCATTAACGACAGCACAAATTAACATGTCACTGAATACAGTATAAATTAACATGTCACTGAATACAGTATAAATTAACATGTCACTGAATACAGTATAAATGAACATGTCACTGAATACAGTATAAATTAACATGTCACTGAATACAGTATAAATTAACATGTCACTGAATACAGTATAAATTACCATGTCACTGAATACAGTATAAATTACCATGTCACTGAATACAGTATAAATTGACATGCCACTGAATACAGTATAAATTGACATGTCACTGAATACAGTATAAATGAACATGTCACTGAATACAGTATAAATGAACATGTCACTGAATACAGTATAAATGAACATGTCACTGAATACAGTATAAATGAACATGTCACTGAATACAGTATAAATGAACATGTGTCACACCCTGGCCTTAGTATTCTTTGTTTTCTTTATTATTTTAGTTAGGTCAGGGTGTGACATGGGGAATGTATGTGTTTTTTGTAGTGTCTAGGGTGGTTGTAAGGTTTAGGGGGTTTATTAGAGTAGTTGGGTTTATGTTTAGTATAGAAGTCTAGCTGTGTCTATGGTTGCCTGAATGGTTCTCAATCAGAGACAGATGTCATTAATTGTCTCTGATTGGGAGCCATATTTAAGGCAGCCATAGGCACTAGGTTTTTGTGGGTAATTGTCTGTGTCTATGTGTAGTGTTTGTGTCAGCACTATTGGTAGATATAGCTTCACGGTCGTCAGTTTGTTATTTTGTTAGTTTGTGTCTAGTGTTTGTTTCGTGTGGTTTTTCCTGTCTTCTAAATAAAAGAAGATGTATTTTGCACACGCCGCGCCTTGGTCCTCTCTCTCTCCCAAAGACGATCGTGACAACATGTCACTGAATACAGTATAAATGAACATGCCACTGAATACAGTATAAATGAACATGTCACTGAATACAGTATAAATGAACATGTCACTGAATACAGTATAAATGAACATGTCACTGAATACAGTATAAATGAACATGTCACTGAATACAGTATAAATGAACATGTCACTGAATACAGTATAAATGAACATGTCACTGAATACAGTATAAATTAACATGTCACTGAATACAGTATAAATTAACATGTCACTCACTACAGTATAAATTAACATGTCTCTCACTACCGTATTAACATGTCACTCACTACAGTATAAATTAACATGTCTCTCACTACCGTATTAACATGTCACTCACTACAGTATAAATTAACATGTCTCTCACTACCGTATTAACATGTCACTCACTACAGTATAAATCTCTCTGCTACCGCACGGCAAGCTGTAACGGAGCGCCAAGTCGAGATCCAAGAGGCTTCTTAACAGCTTCTACCCCCCAAGCCATAAGACTCCTGAACATCTAGTCAAATGGCTTCCCAGACTATTTGCATCGCCCCCCCCCCCCCCCCCTTCTTCTATGCTGCTGCTACTCTGTTATTATCTATGCATAGTCACTTTAACTCTACCTATATGTACATATTACCTCGACACCGGTGCTGTAACGCTCGTCGTTAGGAGAAAGAGAGGAGGACCAAACTGCAGCGTGGTGAGTATTCATATTTAATGCAAACCGAAATACTCGATCTAAACAACAAAATAACGAGAAACGAGAATAAACCGAAACAGTTGTGTCTGGTGACATACACAGAGACACAGGAAACAAACACCCACAAACCAAAAGTGAAACCCAGGCTGCCTAAGTATGATTCTCAATCAGGGACAACGATTGACAGCTGCCTCTGATTGAGAATCATACCAGGCCGAACACAAAACCCCAACATAGAAAAACACACATAGACTGCCCACCCCAACTCACGCCCTGACCATACTAAATAAAGACAAAACAAAGGAAATAAAGGTCAGAACGTGACAGTACCCCCCCCCCCCCCCCCCAAGGTGCGGACTCCGGCCGCAAAACCTGAACCTATAGGGGAGGGTCTGGGTGGGCGTCTGTCCGCGGTGGCGGCTCTGGCGCGGGACGTGGACCCCACTTCACCATAGTTTTTGTCCGCCTCCTTAACCGCCCCCGTGGCCTCTTACGAGCTGCGATCCTCGCCGCCGACCTTGGCCTGGGAACCCCAATAAATGGGCTCATAGGACTGAAAGGCACCTATGGACTGAGGGGCAGTTCCGGACTGAGGGGCAACTCAGGACTGAGGGGCAACTCAGGACTGAGGGGTAACTCCGGACTGAGGGGCAGCTCCGGACTGAGGGGCAGCTCCGGACTGAGGGGCAGCTCCGGACTGAGGGGCAGCTCCAGACTGAGGGGCAACTCCGGACAGACGGGCGGCTCTGGCAGCTCCTGACTGGCGGACGGCTCTGGCGGCTCCTGACTGGCGGGCGGCTCTGGCGGCTCCTGACTGGCGGGCGGCTCTGGCGGCTCCTGACTGGCGGGCGGCTCTGGCGGCTCCTGACTGACGGACGGCTCTGGCGGCTCCTGACTGACGGACGGCTCTGGCTTTCGGGCAGCGTGGTGCGTATTCATATTCCTTTTAATGCAAACCGAAATACTCGATCTAAACAACAAAATAACGATAAACGAGAATAAACCGAAACGAAACAGTCCTGTCTGGTGACATACACAAAGACTGACACGGAAACAAACACCCACAAACCAAAAGTGAAACCCAGGCTGCCTAAGTATGATTCTCAATCAGGGACAACGATTGACAGCTGCCTCTGATTGAGAATCATACCAGGCCGAACACAAAACCCCAACATAGAAAAACACACATAGTCTGCCCACCCCAACTCACGCCCCAACTCATTGCAGTATTAACACACCACTCACTACCGTATTAACACACCACTCACTACCGTATTAACACACCACTCACTACCGTATTAACACACCACTCACTACCGTATTAACACACCACTCACTACCGTATTAACACACCACTCACTACCGTATTAACACACCACTCACTACCGTATTAACACACCACTCACTGCCGTATTAACACACCACTCACTACTGTATTAACACACCACTCACTACCGTATTAACACACCACTCACTACCGTATTAACACACCACTCGCTACCGTATTAACACACCACTCGCTACCGTATTAACACACCACTCACTACCGTATTAACACACCACTCACTACCGTATTAACACACCACTCACTACCGTATTAACACACCACTCACTACCGTATTAACACACCACTCACTACCGTATTAACACACCATTGGATTATCTTGGCAAAGGAAGAAGGATCACTAACAGGCTGTAAACAAATTTGTCCACAACATTTTATAGAAATTAGCTTTTTGTGCGTATGGAACATTTCTGGGATCTTTTGTTTCAGCTCATGAAACACGGGACCAACACTTTACGTGTTGCGTTGATAGTTTTGTTAAGTATATATTTGTTATTCTGATTCATTTTTTTAAACGAATTCTTTCTAAGACAAATGTAGTTACACTGCCAAGGGGAAGACCCCCTGGGCCGGCAAAGCAAAGTTACTCCTTCCTACACATTCCTTTGCCTCGTTCATATTTTGTCCAGAGGTCTCATATGATTTCAGACTTGGAGATGACATCCTGCAGGTGTTTCTGAAACTAATTCGATGTTTGTAAGAATCCATTGAGGGTTTTTTTACTTCCAAGGTCAAGAGAAAAGGCCCTGTTGCACACTCCAGCCGATAACAAGCTAGTCTGTATCGGTGGCTACCGGTTTATTAAAACTCTACACTCAAGCTGTTGTGAACTGTGATACGTTGAATTTGATTACTGTAATCAATTATTGCAAGTTCATACTCTGTTGGCTACATATAACATCAAATCAAATCAAATTGTATTGGTCACATACACATGGTTAGCAGATGTTATTGTGAGTGTAGCGAAATGCTTGTGCTTCTAGTTATGACAGTGCAGTAATATCTAACAACTAATCTAACAATTTCACAACAACTACCTAATACACACACATCTAAAGGGGTGAAGGAGAATATGTACATATAAATATATGGATGAGCAATGACAGAGCGGCATAGGCAAGATGCAATAGATGGTATAAAATACAGTATATACATATGAGATGAGTAATGTAACATTTACATTTACATTTAAGTCATTTAGCAGACGCTCTTATCCAGAGCGACTTACAAATTGGTGCATTCACCTTATGATATCCAGTGGAACAACCACTTTACAATAGTGCATCTAAATCTTTTAAGGGAGGGGGGGGGGTGAGAAGGATTACTTTATCCTATCCTAGGTATTCCTTAAAGAGGTGGGGTTTCAGGTGTCTCCGGAAGGTGGTGATTGACTCCGCTAACCTGGCGTCGTGAGGGAGTTTGTTCCACCATTGGGGTGCCAGAGCAGCGAACAGTTTTGACTGGGCTGAGCGGGAACTGTACTTCCTCAGAGGTAGGGAGGCGAGCAGGCCAGAGGTGGATGAACGCAGTGCCCTTGTTTGGGTGTAGGGCCTGATCAGAGCCTGGAGGTACGGAGGTGCCGTTCCCCTCACAGCTCCGTAGGCAAGCACCATGGTCTTGTAGCGGATGCGAGCTTCAACTGGAAGCCAGTGGAGAGAGCGGAGGAGCGGGGTGACGTGAGAGAACTTGGGAAGGTTGAACACCAGACGGGCTGCGGCGTTCTGGATGAGTTGTAGGGGTTTAATAGCACAGGCAGGGAGCCCAGCCAACAGCAGATATAAACATTATTAAAGAGGCATTATTAATGGGGGAGGGGAGGGTTTTACTGAGGAAGGAACAGACCCCTTGTATACAGGAAGTTCACCAGAGGGTTTTGTGCTCAACACTTTCAACGGAACTTCTCATTCCTCCTTTTTTGTGAACAGAATAAATATTTGCCATAAGGTAAAAAGGACATTTTGAGAGAGTTGCTCAACATGAAACGTTAGGCCCTTAAGCCTATACTGTTCATAAGATTCTATCTAGAGGGTGAATATAGGGCGTGGATATAGGCCTATCTAGGGGGTGGCGTGGATATAAGGGAGGGTAATAGGGGGTGGATATAGGCCTTTCTAGGGGGTGGAGTGGATATAAGGGGTGGATATAGGCCTATCTAGGGGGTGGCATGGATATAAGGGGTGGATATATGGGGTGGATATAGGCCTTTTTAGGGTGTGGAGTGGATATAGGGGGTGAATATAGGGTGTGGATATAGGCCTATCTAGGGGGTGGAGTGGATATAGGGGGTGGATATGGGGGGTGGATATAGGCCTATCTAGGGGGTGGAGTGGATATAAGGAGTGGATATATGGGGTGGATATAGGGGGTGGATATATGGGTGGATATAGGGGGTGGATATAGGCCTATCTAGGGGGTGGAGTGGATATAGGGGGTGGATATAGGGGTGGATATAGGGGTGGATATAGGGGTGGATATAGGGGGTGGATATAGGCCTATCTAGGGGGTGGAGTGGATATAGGCCTATCTAGGGGGTGGAGTGGATATAGGGGGTGGATATAGGCCTATCTAGGGGGTGGAGTGGATATAAGGAGTGGATATAGGGGTGGATATAGGGGTGGATATAGGGGGTGGATATAGGCCTATCTAGGGGGTGGAGTGGATATAAGGGGTGGATATAGGGGGTGGATATAGGGGGTGGATATGGGCTTATCTAGGGGGTGGAGTGGATATAAGGGGTGGATATAGGGGTGGATATATGGGGTGGATATAGGCCTATCTAGGGGGTGGAGTGGATATAAGGGGTGGATATATGGGGTGGATATAGGCCTATCTAGGGGGTGGAGTGGATATAGGGGGTGGATATATGGGGTGGATATAGGCCTATCTAGGGGGTGGAGTGGATATAGGGGGTGGATATATGGGGTGGATATAGGCCTATCTAGGGGTGAAGTGGATATAGGGGGTGGATATAGGGGGTGGATATAGGCCTATCTAGGGGGTGGAGTGGATATAGGGGACGGATATGGGGGGTGGATATAGGGGTGGATATAAGGGGTGGATATAGGGGTGGATATAGGCCTATCTAGGGGGTGGAGTGGATATAAGGGAGGGTAATAGGGGGTGGATATAGGGGGTGGATATAGGCCTTTCTAGGGGGTGGAGTGGATATAGGGGGTGGATATAGGCCTCTCTAGGGGGTGGAATGGACATAGGCCTATATCCACCCCCTATGTCCATATAGCTCTTTGGTCTTGGCCATAGTGGAGTTTGGAGTGTGACTGTTTGAGGTTGTGGACAGGTGTCTTTTATACTGATAACAAGTTCAAACAGGTACCATTAATACAGGTAACGAGTGGAGGACAGAGGAGCCTCTTAAAGAAGAAGTTACAGGTCTGTGAGAGCCAGAAATCTTGCTTGTTTGTAGGTGACCAAATACTTATTTTCCACCATAATTTGCAAATAAATTCATTAAAAATCCTACAATGTGATTTTCTGGATTTTCTTTTCTCATTTTGTCTGTCATAGTTGAAGAACACGAATTACAATTTCATACTCACCAATTGTGCAAGTTCTCCCACTTAAAAAGATGAGAGAGGCCTGTAATTTTCATCATAGGTACACTTCAACTATGACAGACAAAATGAGAAAAAAAAAGAAAATCACATGTGTGAACCTTGTTTTTTTTTTTGTTTTTTTTCACCTTTATTTAACCAGGTAGGCCAGTTGAGAACACCTTTATTTAACCAGGTAGGCCAGTTGAGAACACCTTTATTTAACCAGGTAGGCCAGTTGAGAACACCTTTATTTAATCAGGTAGGCCAGTTGAGAACACCTTTATTTAACCAGGTAGGCTAGTTGAGAACACCTTTATTTAACCAGGTAGGCCAGTTGAGAACAAGTTCTCATTTACAACTGCAACCTGGCCAAGATAAAGCATAGCAGTGTGAACAGACAACAACACAGAGTTACACATGGAGTAAACAATAAACAAGTCAATAACATGGTAGAAAAAAAGAGAATCTATATACAATGTGTGCAAAAGGCATGAGGAGGTAGGCAATAAATCGAATAATTACAATTTAGCAGATTAACACTGGAGTGATAAATCATCAGATGATCATGTGCAAGTAGAGATACTGGTGTGCAAAAGAGCAGAAAAGTAAATAAATAAAAGCAGTATGGGGGTGAGGTAGGAAAATTGGGTGGGCTATATACCGATGGACTATGTACAGCTGCAGCGATTGGTTAGCTGCTCAGATAGCAGATGTTTAAAGTTGTTGAGGGAGATAAAAGTCTCCAACTTCAGAGATTTTTGCAATTCGTTCCAGTCGCAGGCAGCAGAGAACTGGAAGGAAAGGCGGCCAAATGAGGTTTTGGCTTTAGGGATGATCAGTGAGATACACCTGCTGGAGCGCGTGCTACGGGTGGGTGTAGCCATCGTGACCAGCGAACTGAGATAAGGCGGCACTTTACCTAGCATAGCCTTGTAGATGACCTGGAGCCAGTGGGTCTGACGACGAACATGTAGCGAGGGCCAGCCGACTAGGGCATACAGGTCGCAGTGGTGGGTCGTATAAGGTGCTTTAGTAACAAAACGGATGGCACTGTGATAAACTGCATCCAGTTTGCTGAGTAGAGTATTGGAAGCTATTTTGTAGATGCCATCGCCGAAGTCGAGGATCGGTAGGATAGTCAGTTTTACGAGGGTATGTTTGGCTGCGTGAGTGAAGGAGGCTTTTTTGCGAAATAGAAAGCCGACTCTAGATTTGATTTTGGATTGGAGATGTTTGATATGAGTCTGGAAGGAGAGTTTGCAGTCTAGCCAGACACCTAGGTACTTATAGATGTCCACATATTCTAGGTCGGAATCGTCCAGGGTGGTGATGCTAGTCGGGCGTGCGGGTGCAGGCAGCGAATGGTTGAAAAGCATGCATTTGGTTTTACTAGCGTTTAAGAGCAGTTGGAGGCCACGGAAGGAGTGTTGTATGGCATTGAAGCTCGTTTGGAGGTTAGATAGCACAGTGTCCAAAGAAGGGCCAGAAGTATACAGAATGATGTCGTCTGCGTAGAGGTGGATCAGAGAATCGCCCGCAGCAAGAGCAACATCATTGATATATACAGAGAAAAGAGTCGGCCCGAGAATTGAACCCTGTGGTACCCCCATAGAGACTGCCAGAGGACCGGACAACATGCCCTCCGATTTGACACACTGAACTCTGTCTGCAAAGTAGTTGGTGAACCAGGCAAGGCAGTCATTTGAAAAACCAAGGCTACTGAGTCTGCCGATAAGAATATGGTGATTGACAGAGTCGAAAGCCTTGGCCAGGTCGATGAAGACGGCTGCACAGTACTGTCTTTTATCGATGGCGGTTATGATATCGTTTAGTACCTTGAGCGTGGCTGAGGTGCACCCGTGACCGGCTCGGAAACCGGATTGCACAGCGGAGAAGGTACGGTGGGATTCAAGATGGTCAGTGATCTGTTTGTTGACTTGGCTTTCGAAGACCTTAGATAGGCAGGGCAGGATGGATATAGGTCTGTAACAGTTTGGGTCCAGGGTGTCTCCCCCTTTGAAGAGGGGGATGACCGCGGCAGCTTTCCAATCCTTGGGGATCTCAGATGATACGAAGGAGAGGTTGAACAGGCTGGTAATAGGGGGTGCGACAATGGCGGCGGACAGTTTCAGAAATAGGGGGTCCAGATTGTCAAGCCCAGCTGATTTGTATGGGTCCAGGTTTTGCAGCTCTTTCAGAACATCTGCTATCTGGATTTGGGTAAAGGAGAAGCTGGGGAGGCTTGGGCGAGTAGCAGCGGGGGGGGCGGAGCTGTTGGCCAAGGTTGGAGTCGCCAGGAGGAAGGCATGGCCAGCCGTTGAGAAATGCTTGTTGAAGTTTTCGATTATCACGGATTTATCGGTGGTGACCGTGTTACCTAGCCTCAGTGCAGTGGGCAGCTGGGAGGAGGTGCTCTTGTTCTCCATGGACTTTACAGTATCCCAAAACTTTTTGGAGTTAGAGCTACAGGATGCAAATTTCTGCTTGAAAAAGCTGGCCTTTGCTTTCCTGACTGACTGCGTGTATTGGTTCCTGACTTCCCTGAACAGTTGCATATCGCGGGGACTCTTCGATGCTATTGCAGTTCGCCACAGGATGTTTTTGTGCTGGTCGAGGGCAGTCAGGTCTTGAGTGAACCAAGGGCTATATCTGTTCTTAGTTCTGCATTTTTTGAACGGAGCATGCTTGTCTAATATGGTGAGGAAGTAACTTTTAAAGAATGACCAGGCATCCTCAACTGACGGGATGAGGTCAATATCCTTCCAGGGTACCCGGGCCAGGTCGATTAGAAAGGCCTGCTCGCAGAAGTGTTTTAGGGAGCGTTTGACAGTGATGAGGGGTGGTCGTTTGACGGCGGACGTTCGAACTGTTTGGGCATAGACCTGGAAAGTATGACAGAACTTTGCAGGCTATCTCTGCAGTAGATTGCAACTCCTCCCCCTTTGGCAGTTCTATCTTGACGGAAAGTGTTATAGTTGGGTATGGAAATCTCAGAATTTTTGGTGGCCTTCCTAAGCCAGGATTCAGACACGGCAAGGACATCAGGGTTGGCAGAGTGTGCTAAAGCGGTGAGTAAGACAAACTTAGGGAGGAGGCTTCTGATGTTGACATGCATGAGACCAAGGCTTTTTCGATCACAGAAGTCAACAAATGAGGGTGCCTGGGGACATGCAGGGCCTGGGTTTACCTCCACATCACCCGAGGAACAGAGGAGTAGTAGGATGAGGGTGCGGCTAAAGGCTACCAAAACTGGTCGCCTAGAGCGTTGGGGACAAGGAATAAAAGGAGCAGATTTATGGGCGTGGTAGAATAGATTCTGGGCATAATGTGCAGACAGGGGTATGGTGGGGCACGGGTACAGCGGAGGCAAGCCCAGGCACTGGGTGATGATAAGAGAGGTTGTATCTCTGGACATGCTGGTCACAATGGGTGAGGTCACCGCATGTGTGGGAGGTGGGACAAAGGAGGTATCAGAGGTACGGGGAGTGGAACTACGGGCTCCATTGCAAACCAAAACAATGATAACTAGCCTGAACAACAGTATACAAGGCATATTGATATTTGAGAGAGACATACAGTAAGGCATAAAGTAATTGCAGGTCTTGATTGGGAGAGCTAGCTAAAACAACAGGTGAGATAACAGCAGCTAGTCAGCTAACACAGCAACAGCAGGTAAAATGGCGATGACTAGGCAGAGAGGGTCGGATTAACTACACACAGAGCCTGAGTTAAAACACAGAGCCGACAGATAAAACACAAATAAACAGAATGGAGTACCGTGAATGAATGGACAGTCCAGCAGGCATCAGCTGTGTAGCCAAGTGATCATAGTGTCCAGGGGGCAGCCGTAGATGGAGCAGGGAAGCCGCCACTACGCTAGCACGCGGCGTTTAAAGTTAGTAGCCCGGGGGTGGACTGCTCAGACGGAGGGGGTCTGCTCAGACGGAGGCCGGTTGAGGGCACAGCGGATGGGGTATTTGTCGGCAGACCAGACGTGGTGGTGCGGCGGGGCGCCGTGTCGACAGAGAATCCAAGCCAGATGGCGAAAGAGGTATTGTAGAATTTTGTTTGCTAACTGGTGCTAGCTTCGTGGCAGTGCCGCTAGCTGCAAGCTAGCTGTGAGGATCAGAAGTAGTGGCTCAGGGATTACGGCAGGAATCCGGCGTTGTTGTGGAGAGACAGTCCGATGCTGGTAAATTGGTGAGTAATATCCAGGTTAATAACAGGGCTGGTGTCTGTGCAGAAGGTAAAAGCTGCTAGCAGTGGCTAAAAATGAGTGGCTAAAAATGACTAAATAGCTTGTAGCTGATTAGCTGGTTAGCTACTGGGGGTTCTTGAATGTGTTCCAAAGTTAAAAAATAATAGCGATTCCGTATCACATTGGGTGAGGTAGGTTACCGGAAGGTATAATCGAATTAAAAATCGAAAAGAGATAGAATTTTTTTTCAAATATATACAAAAAATACGAAAAATACAAAAATACACGAGAGGACGAAACGAAACACGCCTACACTGCTACGCCATCTTGGGTTGAGTGTGAAGACTTACAGAAAACGTTTGACCTCTGTCATTGCCAACAAAGGGTATATAACAAAGTATTGAGATAAACTTTTGTTATTGACCAAATACTTATTTTCCACCATAATTTGCAAATAAATTCATAAAAAATCCTACAATGTGATTTTCTGGATTTTCTTTCCTCATTTTGTCTGTCATAGTTGAAGTGTACCTATGATGAAAATTACAGGCCTCTCTCATCTTTTTAAGTGGGAGAACTTGCACAATTGGTGGCTGACTAAATACTTTTTTGCCCCATTGTATGTATTACAATTATACACTTCAACAGTGTTTACCTCTCCTGCTCCTGGGACATCAATGATTACACATTGTAACTATGCAATAGACTAGAAACATGATTGATTTGTAATTCATATATACAGAAAAAAAACTGATATATATCTAACTCCCTTCATCTGCATTAATCTGAGGACACAGGATAGTATTTCAATGAGATACTTAATTTCAACCAGTGGAGAATGTGAAACGCTTTGTTGAAAGAAGTTCATTATCCAGGCGTTATAAATATACATAATACATGCATTATAATTATGATAATTGTAATACTATATTATAAATTCAAGTTTAATCTGTACTTCAATGCACATATGGTGTGCATTATAAAACAAGGAAGAAAGAGGAGGTGCAGAAGACAGAAAAGGGAAAGAGGTAAAACAGAGGCCTCTTCTCCTGGGTACACTAGTGACCATCTCCCCCGCGCATGAAGGCGGAGGTGTTGCTAACATATACGAGAGCAAATTTCAATTTACAAAAAAAAAGCTTCTAGTCATGAAATCTATGCAGCCTACTCCTGGGCCGTATACAGCGTTCCCTCACTGAGTTCCCTGAATTCCTATCGGACCTTGTAGTCATGGCAGATAATATTCTCATTTTTGGTGACTGGAAAAGTCCACAGACCCACTCCAAAAGGCTTTCGAAGCCATCATCGACTCAGTGGGTTTTGTCCAACATGTCTCCGGATCTACTCACTGCCACAGTCATATTCTGGACCTAGTTTTGTCCCGTGGAATAAATATTCTGGATCTTAATGTTTTTCCTCATAATCCTGGAAATATCGGACCACCCTTTTATGAATCCCATATGAATATTAAAATCACCAAAAATTAGAATATGATCTGCTATGACTACAAGGTCTGATAGGAATTCAGGGAACTCAGAGAGGAACGCTGTATATGGCCCAGGAGGCCTGTAAACAGTAGCTATAAAAAGTGATTGAGTAGGCTGCATAGATTTCATGACTAGAAGCTCAAAAGACGAAAACGTCATTTTTTTTTTGTAAATTGAAATTTGCTATCGTAAATGTTAGCAACACCTCCACCTTTGCGGGATGCACGGGAGATATGGTCACTAGTGTAACCAGGAGAGGCCTCATTTAACACAATAAATTCATCAGGCTTAAGCCATGTTTCAGTCAGGCCAATCACATCAAGATTATGATCAGTGATTAGTTCATTGACTATGACTGCCTTTGAAGTGAGGGATCTAACATTAAGTAACCCTATTTTGAGATGTGAGGTATCACGATCTCTTTCAATAATGGCAGGAATGGAGGAGGTCTTTATCCTAATAAGATTGCTAAGGCGAACACCGCCATGTTTAGTTTTGCCCAACCTAGGTCGAGGCACAGACACAGTCTCAATGGGTATGGCTGAGCTGACTACACTGACTGTGCTATTGGCAGACTCCACTAAGCTGGCAGGTTGGCTAACAGCCTGCTGCCTGGCCTGCACCCTATTTCATTGTGGAGCTAGAGGAGTTAGAGCCCTATCTATGTTGGTAGATAAGATGAGAGCACCCCTCCAGCTAGGATGGAGTCCGTCACTCCTCAGCAGGTCAGGCTTGGTCCTGTTTGTGGGTCCCAGAAAGAGGGCCAATTATCTACAAATTCTATCTTTTGGGAGGGGCAGAAAACAGTTTTCAACCAGCGATTGAGTGCTGAGACTCTGCTGTAGAGCTCGTCACTCCCCCTAACTGGGAGGGGGCCAGAGACAATTACTCGATGCCGACACATCTTTCTAGCTGATTTACACGCTGAAGCTATGTTGCACTTGGTGACCTCTGACTGTTTCATCCTAACATCGTTGGTGCCGACGTGGATAACAATATCTCTATACTCTCTACACTCGCCAGATTTAGCTTTAGCCAGCACCATCTTTAGATTAGCCTTAACGTCGGTAGCCCTGCCCCCTGGTAAACAGTGTATGATCGCTGGGTGATTCGTTTTAAGTCTAATACTGCGGGTAATGGAGTCGCCAATGACTAGGGTTTTCAATTTGTCAGAGCTAATGGTTGGAGCCTTCGGCGTCTCAGACCCCGTAGCGGGAGGAGTAGAGACAAGAGAAGACTCAGCCTCAGACTCCGACTCGCTACATAATGGGGAGAACCGGTTGAAAGTTTCTGTCGGCTGAATGAGCGACACCAGTTGAGCATTCCAACAGCATTTCCCTCCAGAAGCCATGAGAAAGTTGTCCGGCTGCGGGGACTGTGCGGGGGGGTTTATACTAACGTTACTATCTGTACTTACTGGTGGCACAGACGCTGTTTCTTCCTTTCCTACACTGAAATTACCCTTGCCTAACGATTGCGTCTGAAGCTGGGCTTGCAGCACAGCTATCCTCGCCGTAAGGCGATCGTTCTCCTGTATATTATGAGTACAGCGACTGCAATTAGAAGACATCATGTTAATGTTACTACTTAGCTTCGGCTGTTGAAGGTGTTGACGAACCATGTCCAGATAAAGCGTCCGGAGTGAAAAAGTTGAATGAGGGAAAAAAGTTGCGATGGAAAAACTAAAAATATAAACGGTAATTAAAAAGAAAAAAAAAAAAAAAACGTAAAGTTGTCAGCTAGCAAAGTAAAGTTGGCAACAAAACGCACAGCAACACGTCTGCAAATTCAAGAGGAAGTGACGCAGAGTTGTCAAGACCAAGTGACTCTCATTTAAGATGGCCGTACTTCTTCATTACACAAAGACTGGTGACATCCAGTGGAAGCGGTAGGAACTGCAAACAAGTCCCTTAGAAATCTGGTTTCCCAATGAAATCTCATTGAAAAGACAGTGACCTCAAAAAAAAACCTGAATGGTTTGTCCTCAGGGTTTTGCCTGCTCCATAAGTTATGTTATACTCACAGACATGATTCAAACAGTTTTAGAAACTTCAGAGTGTTTTCTATCCAAATCTACTAATAATATGCATATCTTATATTCTGGGGATGAGAAGCAGGCAGTTGAATTTGGGCATGCTATTTATCCAAAAGTGAAAATGCTGCCCCCTACCCCGAAGAAGTTAAAAGGACCTTTCAGGTAGAGGGTTACTGTTAAAGGGAAGGGTTAAAGGACCTTTCAGGTAGAGGGTTACTGTTAAAGGGAAGGGTTAAAGGACCTTTCAGGTAGAGGGTTACTGTTAAAGGGAAGGGTTAAAGGACATTTCAGGTAGAGGATTACTGTTAAAGGGAAGGGTTAAAGGACCTTTCAGGTAGAGGATTACTGTTAAAGGGAAGGGTTAAAGGACCTTTCAGGTAGAGGATTACTGTTAAAGGGAAGGGTTAAAGGACTTTTCAGGTAGAGAGTTACTGTTAAAGGGAAGGGTTAAAGGACCTTTCAGGTAGAGGGTTACTGTTAAAGGGAAAGGTTAAAGGACCTTTCAGGTTGAGGATTACTGTTAAAGGGAAGGGTTAAAGGACCTTTCAGGTAGAGAGTTACTGTTAAAGGGAAGGGTTAAAGGACCTTTCAGGTAGAGGGTTACTGTTAAAGGGAAGGGTAAAATGACCTTTCAGGTTGAGGATTACTGTTAAAGGGAATGGTTAAAGGACCTTTCAGGTAGAGGGTTACTGTTAAAGGGAAGGGTTAAAGGACCTTTCAGGTAGAGGGTTACTGTTAAAGGGAAGGGTTAAAGGACCTTTCAGGTAGAGGGTTACTGTTAAAGGGAAGGGTTAAAGGACCTTTCAGGTAGAGAGTTACTGTTAAAGGGAAGGGTTAAAGGACCTTTCAGGTAGAGGTTACTGTTAAAGGGAAGGGTTAAAGGACCTTTCAGGTTGAGGATTACTGTTAAAGGGAAGGGTTAAAGGACCTTTCAGGTAGAGGATTACTGTTAAAGGGAAGGGTTAAAGGACCTTTCAGGTAGAGGGTTACTGTTAAAGGGAAGGGTTAAAGGACCTTTCAGGTAGAGGGTTACTGTTAAAGGGAAGGGTTAAAGGACCTTTCAGGTAGAGGGTTACTGTTAAAGGGAAGGGTTAAAGGACCTTTCAGGTAGAGGGTTACTGTTAAAGGGAAGGGTTAAAGGACCTTTCAGGTAGAGGGTTACTGTTAAAGGGAAGGGTTAAAGGACCTTTCAGGTAGAGGATTACTGTTAAAGGGAAGGGTTAAAGGACCTTTCAGGTAGAGGGTTACTGTTAAAGGGAAGGGTTAAAGGACCTTTCAGGTAGAGGGTTACTGTTAAAGGGAAGGGTTAAAGGACCTTTCAGGTAGAGGGTTACTGTTAAAGGGAAGGGTTAAAGGACCTTTCAGGTAGAGGGATTACTGTTAAAGGGAAGGGTTAAAGGACCTTTCAGGTAGAGGAGTTACTGTTAAAGGGAAGGGTTAAAGGACCTTTCAGGTAGAGGGTTACTGTTAAAGGGAAGGGTTAAAGGACCTTTCAGGTAGAGGGTTACTGTTAAAGGGAAGGGTTTAAAGGACCTTTCAGGTAGAGGGATTACTGTTAAAGGGAAGGGTTAAAGGACCTTTCAGGTAGAGGGTTACTGTTAAAGGGAAGGGTTAAAGGACCTTTCAGGTAGAGGGTTACTGTTAAAGGGAAGGGTTAAAGGACCTTTCAGGTAGAGGGATTACTGTTAAAGGGAAGGGTTAAAGGACCTTTCAGGTAGAGGGTTACTGTTAAAGGGAAGGTTAAAGGACCTTTCAGGTAGAGGGTTACTGTTAAAGGGAAGGGTTAAAGGACCTTTCAGGTAGAGGGTTACTGTTAAAGGGAAGGGTTAAAGGACCTTTCAGGTTGAGGATTACTGTTAAAGGGAAGGGTTAAAGGACCTTTCAGGTAGAGAGTTACTGTTAAAGGGAAGGGTTAAAGGACCTTTCAGGTAGAGGATTACTGTTAAAGGGAAGGGTTAATGGACCTTTCAGGTAGAGGGTTACTGTTAAAGGGAAGGGTTAAAGGACCTTTCAGGTAGAGGGTTACTGTTAAAGGGAATGGTTAAAGGACCTTTCAGGTAGAGGATTACTGTTAAAGGGAAGGGTTAAAGGACCTTTCAGGTAGAGAGTTACTGTTAAAGGGAAGGGTTAAAGGACCTTTCAGGTAGAGGATTACTGTTAAAGGGAAGGGTTAAAGGACCTTTCAGGTAGAGGGTTACTGTTAAAGGGAATGGTTAAAGGACCTTTCAGGTAGAGGATTACTGTTAAAGGGAAGGGTTAAAGGACCTTTCAGGTAGAGGGTTACTGTTAAAGGGAATGGTTAAAGGACCTTTCAGGTAGAGGTTTACTGTTAAAGGGAAGGGTTAAAGGACCTTTCAGGTAGAGGGTTACTGTTAAAGGGAAGGGTAAAATGACCTTTCAGGTTGAGGATTACTGTTAAAGGGAAGGGTTAAAGGACCTTTCAGGTAGAGAGTTACTGTTAAAGGGAAGG
>NW_024059608.1:255869-259093 GCF_016432855.1 Salvelinus namaycush | reverse complement strand
TTCACAAGTTGAAAACTGACAGTATTTAACTTTTTTATAAACAAAAACAACATGAAATCTATTAAAAATGTGTCATATATATATACACCCCCAGGAAAAGAATATGAATAACTTTTCTGACAATCGAGGGGCCATTCGATATGGTCATTTTGGGGAAGGTTGGAGGGGACGTTTTTCCCACATACATAAATTCTTAGAATGTTTTGGAATTACGTAGAAGTAACGGGCATATTGAAAATTCTTAATAGCAATATATAGTGTGAAAATTTTCTAATAGCAAACATATAGTGTGAAAAAAATTCATCTATAAAGCAATATATAGTGTGAAAATTCTAAACTATTACAGCATATTATGTTAAAATTCTAAAAATAGAGCAATTATATAGGTTGGGAAATGGCTGTGCGTTTGGACAATTACTAGACAACACTGCAGTAAATAAAAACCTATAAAAGGAACCCCCGGATCCTAAAAAAACAGCGACTGGTCGTTGCGTCTATAAGCCAATCAGAGCTACAGTGGTCATACTCATAAACTATACAGAGTAGAGTAGTGCCTTTAGTTGGTTTGTTTGTTGTGTTCGGGGGCTAGGGGGTCAGTCTGTATATTATTCTGGCGTATTTCTCTTCCTTTTTCCTCTCCTGGTTTTATTTTTTATATTCTTAATTTATTTAGTATTTATCTATTATTGTATTTCTGGTGTCCCTGTGTGAATTTAAAGTAGGCTCCCCTCCCTCTAACCTCTCCCTCCTCTCCTTTTTTTTTTTTTTTTTTTTTTTTTTTTTTTTTTTTTTTTTTTTTTTTTTGTAGGTTGTTTTTTTTCTTTTTTTTTTTTTTTTTTCTCTTCTCTCTTCCTCCTCCTTCTCTTCTCCCCTCCCCTCCTTCCCTCGGAGGAACCCTGAGCCCTATGACAACATGCCTCAGGACTAACCCTGGCCTGATGACTCCTTGCTGTCCCCATTCCCCACTGGGGTCGTGTGGCTGCTGCTTGCTCCTCCAGTTTCACTGTTCTGCCTGCGGCTATGGAAGCCGCGGACCCTTTTCACCGGACGTGCACCTTGGGTCACCGGAACCGGCTTTTTTTTTTTTTTTTTTTTTTTTTTTTTTTTTTTTTTTTTTTTTTGTTTTTTTTTTTTTTTTTTTTTTTGGTTTTTTTTTTTTTTTTTTTTTTTTTTTTTTTTTTTTTTTGTTTTTTTTTTTTTTTTTTTTTTTTTTTTTTTTTTTTTTTTTTTTTTTTTTTTTTTTTTTTTTTTTTTTTTTTTTTTTTTTTTTTTTTTTTTTTCTTTTTTTTTTTTGTTTTTTTTTTTTTTGTTTTTTTTTTTTTTTTTTTTTTTTTTTTTTTTTTTTTTTTTTTTTTTTTTTTTTTTTTTTTTTTGTCGACTCTCTCTCTCTCTCTACTCTCTATACTCCCTCTCTCCCCCTACTCCCTTCTCTCTCTACCCGCAACCTCTGCTGTCTCTAACTAACTCTGATGGATTCGGCTATGGACAGCCAAATTTCATTTACCACCCCCCCCCTTTACCCCCCCCCCCCCCCACACCCCCCCCCGCGTTTACCGCCCCCTCCCCCTTGAGGTGCTGACCTGTTGCAAAATAAAAAAAACCCTCTACAAAAAACCACTGTGATTATTATTATTAAATTTTCGACCGATGTGCTGGTCATCCTCTTTATCTATAACTTTGAACATCTTGGCCATGTCTGTTATAAATCCTCCTCACCCCGGCACAGCCCAAAGATGACTTGGCCAAGCCGCCTTCATTTATAGCCTGGTTCCTCTCCTAGGTTTCTGTATCAAGCAATTTGTGACATTGGCTGATGTAAATCAGGTATCCTGTTTTTTATTTTTCATAAATTTTGCAAAACAAATCTAAAAACATGGGTTTTGCTTTGTAATTTATTGGGTATTGTGATGTCATTAATGGGTAATTTGTGTAAATTGTTGAGGATTTTGTTTTTTTATTTAAACATATATAATTCAATTTTTAGGAATAAGGCCTGGTAAAACTTAAACAACATTGGACAATATGTCAAGGGGTCTGAAGACTTTTCTTCTCTTTTCCTGAAGGGACTGTAAGGTGTATTTTGTGGCTTTTTTTGTTTTTTTTTTTTTTTTTTGTTTTTTTTTTTTTTTTTTTTTTTTTTTTTTTTTTTTTTTTTTTTTTTTTTTTTTTTTTTTTTTTGCAAATTAATCAAATATGCGTTCCTAAGATCTAAAGGTGGCGCTGTTTTGCAACTGATGGCAAGGTCTACTGCCTTAAACAAAAACCACACAGATAGTCCAGTTCATAGTGAATGATGACAGGTCCCAACTCTGCCTGAAACCACCGTCCGTTCAAAGTGCAAATGTAATATCTATGATGAGAGATGTTGCTTTCTTTCTTTCTATCTCAACTTATTTGTTGGCAAACCTGTGGTAATTTCAATTGATCAAATCAAAAACAAAAAACGAAGAGAACATGGAAGGTCGACAGGAAAAAAAAATTAAAAACAAAATTTTGTTCGTCAGAGGCTCCGAGACAAGGATTGTATGTCGAGGGCACAGATCTGGGGAAGGGTAACCAAAAAGTGTCCTGCAGCAATGAAGGTCCCAAGAAGTGGGCCTCCATCATTCTTAAAAAAATATGGAGAAGTTTTGGAAACTGCCATAGACTCTTCCTCAGCTGGCCGCCGCCCCTGGCCAAACTGAGCAATCGTTGGAGAAGGGTCTTTGGTCCAGGGAGGTGACTAGGAACCCGATTGTCACTCATGGACAGAGCTCTAAGGGTTCCTCTGTGGAGTATTGGGAGAAACCTTCCCAGAAGGACAAAACCAGCCTGTAGCCGCTCCACCAATCAGGCCTTTTATTGGTAGAGTGACTAGACGAAGCCCTAACTCCCTCAGTGAAAAGTCACATGGGACAGCATGCTTGGATGTTTTGCCCAAAAGGCACCTAAAAGACGCTCAGAGACCAATGCATGAGAAACGAGATTCCCTGGTCTGATGAAACCAAGATAATTTGAATGGCCAGCGTCACGTCCTGGGAAACCTGGCAACATCCCTAACGGTGAAGCGTGTGGTGGCAGCATATGCTGTGGGAATGGTTGTTTATTTTTTAGTGCAGGGAGACCTGAGAAAGACTAGGTCAGGATCAAGGCAAAGATGAACAAAGCGCAAGTACAGAGAGATCCTTGATGAAAACCTGCTCCAGATAATCGCTTTTCAGGACCTCCCAGAACTTGGGGCGAAG
>NW_024059608.1:238369-253369 GCF_016432855.1 Salvelinus namaycush | reverse complement strand
TCACCCTAAGCAGAGCTGTTTAGAATGTTACATGTTATCTAGAGCGTTCTGACGTATCTCTTAAACTGAACAGTGCAATCGCGAAATGAGCGACAAACAATGTACCCAACCAGGCCAGCTGTGATTTACAACCTGATAGTAATATGTTTTGGACTATTAAAACATGTATTGGTGAATTATATTAATCATGCATTGGACTGCATCTATCTATTCTGCAACAATGCCTAGTGTACATCATGGAATGTTGAGTCACATAGAAGCTATTATTAAAACCGCTCATTAAGTTGGTTTTGTAGCATAAACTGGGAATTTGATATTTTTGACTGATAATATGAGTGTCTGTTTGTTTCATATCTGCAAAGTAGTTAAAACACTGTCAGTTCCACTTTAAGGCTGTGTTAAAAGTAGTGCACTATCTAGGGAAAAGGGGGCTGTTTGGGAGGCAACCTAGCATTCTGTAGCTTGCCTTGTCTCAGAGTGAGGGGATGTTAGTGTTATTATGGGATGTTCAATCAGTCTTAACTGGGCTGTCGTCACAGGCTGTCAGACCAGAGCACCCACAATGCCAGGCAGGGCGAGTGCTGAGATAGATTGTTCTGATTTGACTGTTGCCACGTGAGTAACGACAGAGCGGTGACGGGGACAGTTGGCCAAGGAGACGAGAAATGAGAGTTCCATCTGATTGTTTCTACAAAGTTTCATTACCGGAGTCAGCCTGAGCAGAGGGTGTATGTGTGCCTGTGTGTGAGTGTGTGCGTGCGTGCGTGTGTGTGTGCACTGACTATGAACTCAGCCGCGATGATTCCGTCCACGATGGCACAGAAGAAGGAAGCGATGACTCCCATACTGATGAAGATGATGGCTGCCATGAGCTGCAGGAGGAAGAGAGGGAGAGGAGAATAGGGAGAAGAGAGAGGAAGGAGAGGGAGGTAAGGAGGGAGGAGGAGGAAGAGAGGAGGAGAGGGAGAGAGGGGAAGGAGAGGGAGGTAAGGGGGAGAGGAGAAGGAGAGGAGAAGAGGGAGAAGATGAGGGAGGTAAGGAGAGGAGGAGGAGGGGAGAGGAATAGAGGAGGAGAGGGAGAGGAGAAGAGGAGGGAGAGAGGGAGGTAAGGAGGGGAAGCGAGGAGGTTAAGGAGAGGAAGAGAGGAGGAGAGGGAGAGAAGGAGAGGAGAAGAGGGAGAGACGTAGAATTAGCAAGTTGTAATGCGCATCACACACCGCGACACACAAACACAGCCAGTGTCCCAGTATTGCGTAAGTGCCCTTGCCTCAGATGATTGTGTTGTCTGGATGAGGACTGGGGTACTAAAGGAAATGTACAGCTCTCTGCTTCCTGCCTCGTCAGGCAGAGGTACTTTATGGGTAGTTTAGTGTCCTCCAATCAGAGAGGGCAAAGGGACGACCCTTCTACACAGGGAAGGTCAATCTCATTCCACCAATCTGATTCACCAACACACACACCTTAACACAAACTGTCTCTCACATACACACACGTCACATACTCATTCACGCACGCACGCACACATTCACAAGCACACGCACTTTTTCACAATCTCTTCCTCACACACACACACACACACACACACACACACACAAACATTTTCACAAACTTCACATACTCTGACAAACACACACATCCTATGAAGACACATCCTAAACTCAGTTTAATCAATACAGCGTCATTCCAGTGACAGGGAGAAACATTCATGTTATAAACCCAGTCAGTTGGAATGAGGGTTTTCTAATCGAGGCCTGTTCATGGTAACGTGACTGGTGAATGTTGGTCATTTTAATTCTTCAGCTCACTGAGTCACCATGATGGAGTGTGTGTGAGCACGTTTTACACACACACACACACACACACACACACACACACACACACACACACACACACACACACACCACACACACACACACACACACACACACCACACACACACACACACACACACACACACACACACACACACACACACACACTGCCATCCAACCCCAGCAGACCCGATCACAGATGGGTGTTCATAAAGTTGATATTGTAAAGCGTTTTAACTGCCTTCCCAACCCCTCCTAGCAGACTGGTGCTGGGCTGATGGCCGTATGCTTTCCTGTACCTCCTTACTGGCCTGGCCCAGCTTTCATCCCTCCCTGCCGTGACAGTCTCTATCAATGGAGATACACATGTTCCTCTTTTACACAAGGTGAAAATGTGAATCCAACAGAAGCCTCAATACACACAACGTCCTCTACTCCTCTCATCTCCTCTCCCATCTCTCCTCCTCTCCCCTCCTCTCTTAACCCATCTCTCCCCCTCTCCTAACACATCTCCTCTTTTAACACATTTCTCCTCCTCTCCTCTCTTATCCCATCTCTCCCCCTCTCCTCTCCCATCTCTCCTCCTCTCCTCTCTTAACCCATCTCTCCCCCTCTCCTAACACATCTCCTCTCCTCTCCCATCTCTCCTCCTCTCCCCTCCTCTCTTAACCCATCTCTCCCCCTCTCCTAACACATCTCCTCTTTTAACACATTTCTCCTCCTCTCCTCCTCTCCTCTTTTAACACATTTCTCCTCCTCTCCTATCCCATCTCTCCTCCTCTCCTCTCTTATCCCATCTCTCCTCCTCTTCTCTCTTCTCCCCTTCTTTCATCTCCTCCCTGCTCTCTCTGCCTCTATTCTCCATTCATCCTCTCCTTATCTCCTCTTCTCTTCTCTCCTCCTCTTTTCTCCTACTCTCTCCTCTCCTCTCTCTCCTCTTCTCTCTCTGCTCTCCTCTCCTCTCCTCTCTCTGCTCTCCTCTCCCCTCCTCTCCTCTCTCTGCTCTCCCCTCCTCTCCTCCCTCCTCTCTCCTCCTCTCCTCTCTCTGCTCTCCCCTCCTCTCCTCCCTCCTCCTCTCCTCTCTCTCCTCTCCTCTCTCTGCTCTCCCCTCCTCGGTAAGGTGCAGTTCATTAACAGTTTAAATGACTGCTGTTTTATGGGCTGCAGAAGGAGAGGTCCCTGCCCGGCTCAGAACAGTGTGTAGCAGCAGACGACAATGGGCCCTGACAACAGCATTAGTTCACTTTACCTAAGCACCAGCTGCCAGCTCGTAAAACCCACTCCCTCACACACTGTCGAGAGAGAGAGAGAGAGAGAGAGAGAGACGAGAGAGAGATGAGAGAGAGAGAGAGAGAGAGAGAGGAGAGAGAGAGAGAGAGAGAGAGAGAGACGAGAGAGAGAGAGAGAGAGAGAGGAGAGAGAGAGAGAGAGAGAGAGATACAGAGGGAGAAACAGAGAGAGATAAAGACAGACAGAGAAAGGGGTGCAGATGAACGAAGGAGACAAAGATAGACAGAGAGAGAGAGAGAGAGAATGAGATACAACGACAGATAGAAAGAGAGAGGATCTACAATGTTCGGTAACAGCTCCTAATGACCATCTGACGGTGGAGAGGAACCACTGCGGAGCGGACAGTAATCAACGGCCAGAGGCGGCCACCATGATTATCAGCTGCTGGACACACCACAACCCTCTGGGTAAAATACGGCCCCTTAACTGGCCACCGCCCGGGCCACAAGGTTACCGGGAGGACGACACACACACAGTATGAAATACACCCTCAAACTACCGGGAGGACGACAGTCTCTGAAACAGACCTCTTAACTTCCCCTGGTGTAAGAGGATCCAAGCCTTCAGTTGTTCTTGTTCAGGTAACAGAGTAGAGTTTCTTCAATCACAACCCTCCAAACAGGCAATTCCTTTCAGAGAAAGGTTAGATGTCACAGGTCTCTGAGTTCCAGGAAGTGACACAGTGTCACCTGACTCTGGTCTGTGGTGTTGAAGCTGCAGGGTGATACGGCTTGTTGCTCTTTAATGAGCCAACCTGATCATCCCAGCCTGCTGTCACTTTACTACTGATACTAACATAGAGGTGTGTGAGAGAGAGAGAGAGAGAGAGAGAGAGAGAGAGAGAGAGAGAGAGAGAGAGAGAGAGAGAGAGAGAGAGAGAGAGAGAGAGAGAGAGAGAGAGAGAGAGAGAGAGAGAGAGAGAGAGAGAGAGAGAGAGAGAGAGAGAGAGAGAGAGAGAGAGAGAGAGAGAGAGAGAGAGAGAGAGAGAGAAGAGAGAGAGAGAGAGAGAGGAGAGAGAGAGAGAGAGAGGTTCTTAGTTATGGACACTGGAGCTCAGTGGGTGTGCCAGCCAGCAGCTATGTTGTCATTACATTTTAAGGCTGGAAGCTGGGGACAAGGGAGCCATGCTGGGCAGGGGGGAGGAGGGGAGGCAGGGGGGAGGAGTGAAAGTTGAGGGTGTGTGAGGGGTTGGCACAGTGGCAGCTCTTGTGCAGAGCAACTATAAGCCCAGTAGTATGTATTCTGAAGTAACGTCAAGCTATCCTCTACACCTGCTGACAGTCACCAGTGAAAAGAAAAGGTAGCTTTGGATCCAGTATACAGTTCCTGTGTAACCTACAATGGATCCAGTATACAGTTCCTGTGTAACCTACAATGGATCCAGTATACAGTTCCTCTGTAACCTACAATGGATCCAGTATACAGTTCCTCTGTAACCTACAATGGATCCAGTATACAGTTCCTCTGTAACCTACAATGGATCCAGTATACAGTTCCTGTGTAACCTACAATGGATTCAGTTTACAGTTCCTCTGTAACCTACAATGGATCCAGTATACAGTGAGTTGTAGAGGAAGACATGGTGATCCAACCAGATACATGACGACAGACCTGTTAAATAAATGACTAACCTAGAAAGATCCAGGTACAGTCACTGATACCCAGGGGGCCGAGCGGTACCTCCATGGCACACTTTGTCCCTTTCGGAGAGGTTCCTGTCATCCTAATGCTTCATCCAATACTAACACAATTTCCTGTGTTCTCACCCGAGCTCTAAGCCAATCACATTCACTTTCCTGACCACACATCCAATCACGTGCATTGACCGGGAACATTACAGTAGAACAGTAATCTCATTTGCCGAAGGCTCAGAAATGGCCCTCTGCTATAAACTCTGTTCTAAACTCATAACGTTGGTAACATAACCTGTGTATTGTTGATTTGATGTCCCATCAATAGGAAGGCAAGGTAATGACATCACCATATTGTTACCTACTGTTCTGTGCCTTCATGTTTACAAATGCCAAAGGGGTAGACATGGGAATCGGGTTAGAGTTAGAGTAATGGGTTAGGGTTAGAGGTTAGGAGTTAGGGGTAAGGGATTAGGGTAAATTGTCAGGTTAGGGGTAAGGGTTAGGGTTAGGGGTAAGGATTAGGGTAAGGGATTAGGGGTTAGGGATTAGGGGTTAGGGTTAACGTCAGGTTAGGGTTAAAGGTTAAGGTTAGGGTAAAGGTTAGGGGTTAGGGTTAAGGGTTAACGTCAGCTTAGGGTTAGGGGTAAGGGTTAGGGGTAAGGGTTTGGGTTAAGGGTTAACATCAGGTTAGGGGTAAGGGTTAACGTCAGGTTAGGGTTAGGGGTAAGGGTTAGAGGTAAGGGTTAACGTCAGGTTAGGGTTAGGGGTAAGGGTTAACGTCAGGTTAGGGTTAGGGTAAGGGTTAGAGGTAAGGGTTAACGTCAGGTTAGGGTTAGGGGTAAGGGTTAACGTCAGGTTAGGGTTAGGGGTAAGGGGTAACGTCAGGTTAGGGTTGGGGTAAGGGTTAGGGGTAAGGGTTAACGTCAGGTTAGGGTTAGGGGTAAGGGTTAGGGGTAAGGGTTAACGTCAGGTTAGGGGTAAGGGTTAGGGGTAAGGGTTAACGTCAGGTTGGGGTAAGGGTTAGGGGTAAGGGTTAACGTCAGGTTAGGGTTAGGGGTAAGGTTTAACGTCAGGTTAGGGTTAGAGATAAGGGTTAGGGCTAAGGGTTAACGTCAGGTTAGGGTTAGGGGTAAGGGTTAACGTCAGGTTAGGGGTAAGGGTTAGGGGTAAGGGTTAACGTCAGGTTAGGGTTAGGGGTAAGGGTTAACGTCAGGTTAGGGGTAAGGGTTAACGTCAGGTTAGGGTTAGGGGTAAGGGTTAGGGGTAAGGGTTAACGTCAGGTTAGGGGTAAGGGTTAGGGGTAAGGGTTAACGTCAGGTTAGGGGTAAGGGTTAGGGGTAAGGGTTAACGTCAGGTTAGGGTTAGGGGTAAGGGTTAGGGGTAAGGGTTAACGTCAGGTTAGGGGTAAGGGTTAGGGGTAAGGGTTAACGTCAGGTTAGGGGTAAGGGTTAACATCAGGTTAGGGTTAGGGGTAAGGGTTAACGTCAGGTTACGGTTAGGGGTAAGGGTTAACGTCAGGTTACGGTTAGGGGTAAGGGTTAACGTCAGGTTACGGTTAGGGGTAAGGGTTAACGTCAGGTTAGGGTTAGGGGTAAGGGTTAACGTCAGGTTAGGGTTAGGGTAAGGGTTAACGTCAGGTTAGGGGTAAGGGTTAACGTCAGGTTAGGGTTAGGGGTAAGGGTTAACGTCAGGTTAGGGGTAAGGGTTAGGGGTAAGGGTTAACGTCAGGTTAGGGGTAAGGGTTAACGTCAGGTTAGGGTTAGGGGTAAGGGTTAACGTCAGGTTAGGGTTAGGGGTAAGGGTTAGGGGTAAGGGTTAACGTCAGGTTAGGGTTAGGGGTAAGGGTTAACGTCAGGTTAGGGTTAGGGGTAAGGGTTAACGTCAGGTTACGGTTATGGGTAAGGGTTAACGTCAGGTTACGGTTAGGGGTAAGGGTTAACGTCAGGTTACGGTTAGGGGTAAGGGTTAACGTCAGGTTAGGGTTAGGGGTAAGGGTTAACGTCAGGTTAGGGTTAGGGGTAAGGGTTAACGTCAGGTTAGGGATCAGGGTTAAAGACTCACCATGGGTCTTCGATTCTCTAGCAAATTAATTCCAACGATCCCTAAGAACGCTCCGAAACTCAGCTGGAGAAAGAGAGAGAAAGAGGGGAAGAGGTTTAGAACGGGTTACACTTTATTTACAGAGATTGTTGACTTTCAACTCGAGGAGAGAGTTCAGTCTGTTGTTACGGTGATAACTGTGGTGCTAGAGGAGAGAGTTTAGTCAGTTGTTATGGTGATAACTGTGGTGCTCGAGGAGAGAGTTCGGTCAGTTGTTATGGTGATAACTGTGGTGCTCGAGGAGAAAGTTCAGTCAGTTGTTATGGTGATAACATAACAACAGTAACGTTTTAAATGGCACCCTATTACCTTTGCAGTGCACATCTTTTGACCAGAGTGGGCCCTGCATAGGGAATAGGGTGCCGTTTGGGATGCTACCAGTGACTCACGGTGATGCCAGGGTAGTATCCAGCGACAGCCACGTTCCCGGTACGGGTGGCAGAGACCAGTCCCACCACCAGAACCACCACAGACAGAGACAACAGGGAGATGGTCACCCATAACGCTGTCCTCCGACGCTTCATATACTGAGCTGGAGAGAGGGGAGGGAGGGGAGAGAGAAAGAGAGAGGGAGACGGACCGCGAGAGAGACAGAGAGCGAGGGAGAGAGAGAGAGAGATACGGAGAGAGAGAGACAGAGAAAGAAAGAGAGAGAGAAAGAGACAGAGAGAGAGAGAGGCAGAGAGAGAGAGAGAGAGAGAGAGAAAGAGAGAGACAGAGAGAGAGACAGAGAGAGAGAGAGAGAGAGAGAGATGAGAGAGAGAGAGAGAGAGAGAGAGAGAGAGAGAGAGAGAGAGAGAGAGAGGAGAAAGGGAGATGATGAGAAATACCATAATCAACTCTATGCTTATGATGTAGACAAACACACCCCACACACACACACACACACACACACTGAATGTGTCAACAGACTCATCTTTCTTGTCCACATAGAGTCAGACATTAGAGACAGAAATGCTCAAACAAACTAACTAGGTTTGACTCCGGAGAAGACAGCAACAACAACACATAGCCATCCAGACAGACAGACAGACAGACAGACAGACAGACAGACAGACAGACAGACAGACAGACAGACAGACAGACAGACAGACAGACAGACAGACAGACAGTCATCCAGACAGACAGACAGACAGACAGTCATCCAGACAGACAGACAGACAGACAGACAGACAGACAGACAGACAGACAGACAGACAGACAGACAGACAGTCATCCAGACAAACAGACAGACAGACAGTCATCCAGACAGACAGACAGCAACAACAACAACACATAGCCATCCAGACAGACAGACAGACAGACAGACATACAGACAGACAGTCATCCAGACAGACAGACAGACAGACAGACAGACAGACAGACAGACAGACAGACAGACAGACAGACAGACATCCAGACAGACAGACAGACAGACAGACAGACATCCAGACAGACAGACAGACAGACAGACAGACAGTAGCTCTATCTGCACTTTCCATTTCACACTGTGTGCAATTCTCCCTGCTGTAAACTTTCTGCTGATGATGCAGAGCAAGTCAAATACTTTATCATCTATTGGAGGCTATAAGCTGTGGGTGTCAGCGTTACTGGATCAATTCATTATTTACATGAAATAAGGCAGATGCGGTGGTCAGAAACATTGGGTAATTGAATCATGACTTTACCTGTGGGGTCCAGGACATCTGTTGTTGTTTGTGGTGGTGGTTGTTGTGCCGTTGGCTGCTGCATTCTGCCGTTATTAAAGTCTTTACGGTACTAGAATAACAAACAGCCTAGTAGCCTATCCAAAGTTGGTTATGGGGGTAGCCTATACAGCATAAATCCACAGGCGAATGGACGATACACTCCTCTTCGTCTCTATAGTATCCTGCAAGAGGCAATCCTCTCCGCCACTGTTTTACCGCGTCCTTCCTCCCCAGCGCGCCCTGCCAGGTGACGGTCTCCTCTTCGCGCCAAACTAGGAATCCGTCACATCACCTGTCGCGCGGGACGGGCGGATGGAAATCAATAATAACTCCAATGAAGAAGTGTCGAATCACGTTTTATAAAATAAGTCTCCCAAGTTTTCTCAGTAATGTTTTTCGTCACCCAACACCGTCTGACGGTTAGGTTAGTTAGAAGATCCTCTCTCTGCCAACTTCGAGAACCCGACACCCTGTTACGAAAGATGCGCTGCAGCCACAGGAAAAGAAATATACCGCCTCGTTCTCGCAATCGCCAGAGCCGTTGATGACGATGATTTAGAGGTACCGTACATAATTTATGTATTTAATCCGTGCTGAATCGTTCGTGGAATATGGTACATTTCAGTTAATTATTTATTTGGCAGTGACACTGAAAGCGTCTGGTGTTTAATCACGAAGAGGACGTTAGGCCATCATTAGGTATCATCCACATATGAGAAAGATCCAGAAACACTTCAATTTATTATACAGGTCACACATCTTGTTGATAGTCTTCGTCCAGTCGGGGATGGTCCGTTCCTGTCCCTGACACTGAGACAGTGAAGTAAGTAGGCCCACTGTTTTAACCAAAGGAGGCATGGGAATACCACCAGGGTCTAATGTATGATCGCTAATAGGCTGTTGAAGTCTCATCAGCCGACCAACTGTAAACCATATGCCGATGTGCCGTTGAGCAAGGCACTTCACCCTAATTGCTCATTTAAATCGCTCTGGATAACAGCGTCTGCTAAATTACTATAATGTAAATGTGGAATATATATATATATATATTACATAGATGTGTTTTAATGAATAAGACTAACAACAGATTAAACGACTTTTGGCCAAGGGATCCGTGGAATAGGCCTACATTTTAAAGTGTGTAATACAATACAATTTAATAGTATTCATCTACAATTTATGTTCTTATACCTGGGCAACATGGGACTGGGATGCTCACAGGGATATAGGTATCCACAGTATTCCACCAATTATAATTTTTCAATTCAATACTATTCACCCCCCCATAGGCCTAAATGCACTGTAATTTAAGGCAAAATGTGTAGAATTGCAGGTTATTAGCTTTAAAGCTACAACAACAATAAATATATCTGCCCCATGACAAAATGTGTGGAATTGCAGGAAATTTGCTTGAAAACCCCATTTTCTCTCAGATGCCAAGGGGCAAGCCTTTTCAATGTTCTGAACCTGAGACTTGGTTCATCCAGCCATGCATATAGTAAACTCAGGGGCGCAACTTTCGTTTTAGAAGTCAGGGGACATAATTTTTTTTATCTTTTTTTTTTTATCCAGTCGGATAAACATTCCAAACAGCCTACCCGACCAATCGGAGGCATCCGTATGGTCCTAAAGTACACCGTTGCCTCTTTTTATATCACATTCCAATGATCAAACTTGGGGGGACATGTGAAAGTTGCACCCCTGGTAAAACTCACTGTAAGCTATTTGTATGGCACTTGAGTTGTGTTCTGATTCTAAGGCGGTCCCTGATGAATTTGCTATCACAAAAGGGGTCCCGGACCCAAAAAGTTTGAGAACCCCTGGTGAAGGCTACCGATGTGGGTTGTGTAATACCCATAGAGCCCCATCTACCACCCATAAACCCATCCATCCATCCACCACCCATAAACCCATCCTCCACCCATAAGCCCATCCACCACCCATAAACCCATCCATACACCCATAAACCCATCCATCCACCACCCATAAACCCATCCACCACCCATAAACCCATCCATCCACCACCCATAAACCCATCCACCACCCATAAACCCATCAACCACCCATAAACCCATCCATACACCACCCATAAACCACCCATAAACCCATCCACCACCCATAAACCCAACCACCAGCCATCCATCCATCCACCACCCATAAACCCATCCACCACCCATAAACCCAACCACCACCCATAAACCCAACCACCAGCCATCCATCCATCCACCACCCATAAACCCATCCACCACCCATAAACCCAACCACCACCCATAAACCCATCCACCCATAAACCCAACCACCAGCCATCCATCCATCCACCACCCATAAACCCATCCACCACCCATAAACCCATCCACCACCCATAAACCCATCACCACCCATAAACCATCCACCCATAAACCCAACCACCAGCCATCCATCCATCCACCACCCATAAACCCATCCACCACCCATAAACCCATCCACCACCCATAAACCCAACCACCAGCCAGCCATCCATCCAACCACCACCCATAAACCCATCCACCACCCATAAACTCATCTACCACCCATAAACCCATCCACCCATAAACCCACCCATAAACCCATCCATCCATCCATCCACCACCCATCCATCCACCACCCATAAACCAAACCATCACCCATAAACCCAACCACCACCCATAAACCCATCCACCACCCATAAGCCCAACTACCACCCATAAGCCCATCCATCCATCCATCCATCAATTTCACATAGAGAGTATATCCCAGTACACTGTAAGTAATCAGACATCAACTCATTGCAGTAACACAATAGGCCTACATTACATATTTATTTTCTGGCGAAATGTTTATTTGAATGAATAAACATGATGATTTCTATGGTATAATTACACAGCCATTTACAGTTTCTCAAGTTCTATATAGACATTAGATCATTTTGTATTTAAACGAATGCACAGGAATTCATAAAACCCTGCTTATTAACAAGAGGTTCCTGTGTGGGAATCAGAGTGCTAGCACTCGGGAAAGCAACCTAAACAATATAGTATATTATACAATAAAGTAATAATAATAAATAATAAATATATTATATTGTACAGTATAGAAAAAGCAAGAGAAAAACCACCCCCTGCAGACCCCACCTAACCATCCAACTAACTCATTACCCATGGTGCAACAAGAACATTTGAAAATATGTCATACTCACAGTTTTCGTCACCCATATCTATACTGATATGTCGCGCATATCTATACTGATATGTCGCGCATATCTATACTGATATGTCACGCATATCTATAATGATATGTCACGCATATCTATACTAATATGTCACGCATATCTATACTGATATGTCGCGCATATCTATACTGATATGTCGCGCATATCTATACTGATATGTCACGCATATCTATAATGATATGTCACGCATATCTATACTAATATGTCACGCATATCTATACTGATAATTCACACATATATATACTGATATGTCACTCATGTCACCCATATATATACTGATATGTCACGCATATCTATACTGATATGTCACGCATATCTATACTAATATGTCACGCATATCTATACTGATATGTCACACATATCTATACTGATATGTCACGCATATCTATATTGATATGTCACACATATCTATACTGATATGTCACACATATCTATACTGATATGTCACGCATATCTATACTGATATGTCACGCATATCTATATTGATATGTCACACATATCTATACTGATATGTCACACATATCTATACTGATATGTCACACATATCTATACTGATATGTCACACATATAAATACTGATAATTCACATATATATATATACTGATATGTCACACATGTCACCCATATCTATACTGATGTGCCACGCATATCTATACTGATATGCCACGCATATCTATACTGATATGAAAAGTGACGTATACAACTTAGAATTTGTATTGAGTGATTATGAGTGACTCCTTACAGGGTTTATTATGTAATATCAGTATTTATTATCAAGAAACCAACATTACTGTAACTCCATATTGGATTATCCATCCCAAATGGCACCCTATTCCCTATATAGTACACTACTTTAGACCAGAGCCCAATTCCCTATATAGTGCACTACTATAGACCAGGGCCCTATTTCCTATATAGTGCACTACTTTAGACCAGGGCCCTATTCCCTATATAGTGCACTACTTTTGACCAGGGCCCTATTCCCTATATAGTGCACTACTTTTGACCAGGGCCCTATTCCCTATATAGTGCACTACTTTAGACCAGGGCCCATAGGCCTCTGACCGTAATTTGAAAAGACCTTGTGGAGCATAAGAATATACAGTAGAACAGAGACATAAAATAGTTCATGCTAGTTGGATTTACATCTGCCATAAAACTGATCTATATCTGAGAGACTTGTGATGGAGTGTGAAGAGAGAGTACAGAGAGAGCCCCAGTCACTGCACATGACAACCAGATAAAACCAGTTGATGAGTTCTCCCCTATCTATCTAAATACATATATTTACATTTATACGCACGCACGCACGCACGCACGCACGCACGCACGCACGCACGCACGCACGCACGCACGCACACACACATCACATTCCAAAAACTCAGAAGATTCCACAGCAAAAGACAAACAAGTAAACAAAAACAGAGCGATTATAGTTCTGTTATAGTTCTGTTATAGTTCCGTTATAATAAAATATTACAGTGACTGTATTTTGTTTTCTCAGCATAGTGCCTGGCTGTTAAAGCACTATTCTGTCTCTTTGCTGAAGTACAATAAATGGTGCATTTCACCATGTGCCGTAGTAGCAAGAAAAGAATGATTCTTCACTGAGAAGAAACAGGTGTAGATATCTGAAACGTCTTTTAACTTGTTCATTTTGATTAAACATAATAATACATAACATATAATAAACAAAATAAACATTCCATCATTTACAACCCATTCCATTAAATCCACCCGCCTCCTTCGTGACCACATCTCTGCCATTGGCCGAGACTACTTCCTCCACTCGGCCGGCCAATGAAATCCTTCCTAGTCATGATATTCATAAAGGGCGCGTTCCCGTGCCCAGGCGTTGCTGACGCCTGCCAGTTCTGACAACGCCTAGATCGGTATTTTACTTACAGTATCAGCTAACCACATTATATGTTATGGCTATCTGTCAGTCGATGACACAGTCGATGATGTGGCACGCAACCATTGGTTGATGCATGCAACGTCTGAGCAGGGGAACGCGACCAAAGAGTTCCATGTTCCCTACCCCTTGACCTCTGATCTATGACAGGCAGCAGGTGGAGGACTTCGGGGGCTGTTCCAGGATGCTCTCCCTGCGCAGGTCGTTGGGCAGCGCCCCCCCGACCCCCCAGAGGTTCAGCTCCCCGTAGATCCCCGTCTCGATCATCTCCTCCTGCCAGGGAATTGGGATGTTCCCCGAGGAGAACTCGTCAAAGAACTCCTTGTCGGGGTCGTCCAGGGTGACTCCCTTCACTGTTGAGAAAGCTCCGACGGCGTCCAGATCCTTGGCGTAGACCGTCTTGGAGTCGGGAACAAACGGAGGCACCAGGATCCCTGTCAGAGGAACACAACACCACATCCAGACAGTCATGGGACTGATCATGGGAAACGGGCCACATGTCAGTTGTGTTGATTTCCAGTTTGAAATGAAGTTTTGCTGCTTTGTTTATTATGGGATTGAATAAGATTTAATCAAAGGATGACAAATGTTGGATAATGTGTGTATATTGGGTAATGTGTGTATATTGGGTAATGTGTGTATATTGGGTAATGTGTGTATATTGGGTAATGTGTGTATATTGGTTAATGTGTGTATATTGGGTAATGTGTGTATATTGGTTAATGTGTGTATATAGGGTAATGTGTGTATATTGGTTAATGTGTGTATATTGGGTAATGTGTGTATATTGGTTAATGTGTGTATATTGGGTAATGTGTGTATATTGGGTAATGTGTGTATATTGGGTAATGTGTGTATATTGGTTAATGTGTGTATATTGGGTAATGTGTGTATATTGGTTAATGTGTGTATATAGGGTAATGTGTGTATATTGGTTAATGTGTGTATATTGGGTAATGTGTGTATATTGGTTAATGTGTGTATATTGGGTAATGTGTGTATATTGGGTAATGTGTGTATATTGGGTAATGTGTGTATATTGGTTAATGTGTGTATATTGGGTAATGTGTGTATATTGGGTAATGTGTGTATATTGGTTAATGTGTGTATATTGGGTAATGTGTGTATATTGGGTAATGTGTGTATATTGGGTAATGTGTGTATATTGGTTAATGTGTGTATATTGGTTAATGTGTGTATATTGGGTAATGTGTGTATATTGGGTAATGTGTGTATATTGGGTAATGTGTGTATATTGGGTAATGTGTGTATATTGGGTAATGTGTGTATATTGGTTAATGTGTGTATATTGGTTAATGTGTGTATATTGGGTAATG
>NW_024059608.1:230869-233369 GCF_016432855.1 Salvelinus namaycush | reverse complement strand
ACTCCAGACAGACCCTTACCCCTCACTGCCCAGAACGGACTACAGTCCAACACTTACATTCATCTTACTGCACACTACTGCACTATACTACACTCACACACACACACACACACGTACACACACACAGGTACGCACACACACACGTACATACACACGTGCACACACACGTGCGCACACGTACGCACACACATGTACACACACACGTGCACACACACACACACAGTTTCACCGCTGCCCAGACCACTCCTCTGTCTAGTCTATTTGTGGCATAGAACAAATCTACAGGGATGATCCTGCATGGTTGCTTCCTACAAGGCACCCTATTCCCTATGAAGGGCCCTACTTTTGACCTTGGCCCATAGGGATTTACAGGGAGCGGGGTGCTATTTGTGATGCAAACTCAGAGGAAGACATTTGGAAGGTGTGTTGTTGGGTAATAGTCCTGAATGAGGTTCTTATGTCGTGTGAAATCCCTGTGATAATCTGAAGAGCTGTGACACTCTGCTGAAGGTCAAGGCTACGTACTAACGACTGTGTGTGTGCTCTCCTATGTACTAACGTAAGTCTGTTCCGTAATCGGCCCTCCTCCACTAAGCATCGCTTATCCTGGACAGATGCTTTGGATAAGTTGTGTTACGAATGGTGTTCATCAAACCCAAAACACAAACTTTATGAATTAAACTGTGAACTCTCTTTTGTCCATCACACGCTTCTCTCTCCTCTCTTTATCTTTGACCTCTTTAAAGTGACTTCCTCAGAGCTCTCACACGAAACTCACAGAAACCAACACCTAACCCTAATGGTCTTACAACACACATCTCGTATCAACCCATCCAATGACACATAGCCATTTCCCTCCATGAACTACACTACCCATCAGGCACTCTTTCCTCTATTCCAATGGCAACCAATTTTGTCCTCCATTTTAGAAGTGAACTACAAACTCCACTATATATAGTAGTAATACAGGTCTTCTGTCTCTCACCTCATATCCTTTCCTCTTCTTCAGCCTCTTCTTGTTGAGCTTCTTGCAGGCGTACAGTTTCCCCGTGGCCTTCATCGAGGTGGCGTGTACCTCCCCGAAGCCCCCCTTCCCAAGGACACGGAAGTCCATGAACCAGTCCTCTCCCGTGGGCTGCATCTCCAGCCACTTCCACTGGAGGAACCTCTTCAGGTGCATGCTGTCCAGGTAGAAGGTGTAAGGGACCTCCTTGAGGAAGTCCAGTACGCTGGTCAGAGTCTCGATGAACAGATCGTCTCCGGCCTCCGCGTGCTTCTCCTTCACCTTGGTGATGTCGTTCTCCGGCAGGAAGGGACAGAAGTGTTTGGCGCTCGGATCCATGTAGCGAGAGAGCATCTTGGAGGCCTTCTTAATGCGGTCCTGGTCCTCGGCCTGGTTGTACTCCTCCACGTCCTTCCACAGGCGGCAGGGGCCTTTGTATTCATTGTTGGCCTCCAGGAACTCCTGGAACAGACGCTTGCCGATGGGCTGCTCCACGCAGGCGGTCTGGAAGCCCAGGTCCAGAGTCTCCCTGAGGCCCTCGCACACCGTGATGTGAGGCAGCTTCAGGCGGGCGTGGTACTTCTTGTCCCGGTTGGCGGACGGGTTGGCCGTGCCGTCGAAGCTCCCGCGCGCCGAGATGTAGGCCGAGTTGGCCACTACCGTTGTCAGGCTGCCCATATCCATGGCGACGAAGGATGGAGGCAGAAACAAAGAGAGAGAAATAAAGAGAGAGAGGAACAGAAGAGAAGCGCCGAGCTCCACTGGGAAACAGTTCAGGAGGGAGAATGAGAAAATCCCCAGACAACTCCTCTCGTCGTGGACACGGAGAGAAAAAGAGGGGGAGAGGAAAGGAGGAGGAGAAGAGAAGGACAGGAGTAAACAGAAGGACAGACGGCCGGATGACCAAAATGTTCACAGGAAATGAAAGGATTAGAGTTTCCCCAGACTGGAGTGATTCAGTAGAGAGCAGAGGAGTGATCTGTCTGTCTGTCTGTACCCCTGGAGCGCAGGATGCAGAGAGAGAGAGAGAAAGTGACACACAGGGAGCACTGATTCCCCTTACTAGGACCGTAGCAGACCTGAGACAGAGGTTAAGCCCCTGCCACGCACACACGCACACACATTCTCACATAACAGAGATCTGTCTGACTCAACACCTTTGTGTTCAGAGTTCCACTAACTCCACTAACTCTATCCACTAACTCTATAATACCTTCCTTCCACTGCTACTGTGTTAAACCATGAGGAGGACAATAGGATGGAGAGAGAGAGAGAGAGAGAGAGAGAGAGAGAGAGAGAGAGAGAGAGAGAGAGAGAGAGAGAGAGAGAGAGAGAGAGAGAGAGAGAGAGAGAGAGAGAGAGAGAGAGAGAGAGAGAGAGAGAGAGAGAGAGAGAGAGAGAGAGAGAGAAAGAAAGAGAGAGAGAGAGAGAGGGAGAAAAAGAGAGAGAGAGATAGAGGGAGAGAAAGAGAGGGAGAGAAAGAGAGAGAGAGAGAGA
>NW_024059608.1:200869-228369 GCF_016432855.1 Salvelinus namaycush | reverse complement strand
AGTGTTATTTCAGTGTGTGTAGTGTTAGTTCAGTGTGTGTAGTGTTATTTCAGTGTGTGTAGTGTTATTTCAGTGTTATTTCAGTGTGTGTAGTGTTAGTTCAGTGTGTGTAGTGTTATTTCAGTGTGTCTAGTGTTATTTCAGTGTTATTTCAGTGTGTGTAGTGTTATTTCAGTGTGTCTAGTGTTATTTCAGTGTGTGGACATTAGATTGAAGAGAGAGCAGTTTGACTGATAAGCTGGTTGGTTTGTGAGGGGAGACTTCTCCCTCTGACCTCTGGACAATCTCACATTTTGATAAACCACAGCTCTCACCCATAGAGGGCACCTTGGCCAATAGGCTACAGTCAGTCATGAAGACACATTGGACATTCAATGGGAAATACAGGTTTACTAACTACAGTCAGACCACAGACAGGCCAAGAGATGGCAGACTCCTTACCAACCAAGCCCTGTCATCATCGTTGTTGAATGTAGCCAGGCAAGAGAAGTTGGCTAAAGCAGGAACAGACTGACTCTCTCTCTTTGTCCCTCTGTCTCCCTCTCTGTCTCTGTCTCTGTCTCTCTGTCTCTGTCTGTCTCTCTGTCTCTCTATCCCTCTCTGTCTCTCTTTCTCTGTCTCTCTCTGTCTCTCTTTCTCTGTCCCTCTTTCTCTGTCTCTCTCTTTCTCTGTCTCTCTTTCTCTGTCTCTCTGTCCCTCTTTCTCTGTCTCTCTCTTTCTCTGTCTCTCTTTCTCTGTCTCTCTTTCTCTGTCTCCCTCTCTGTCTCTCTCTGTCTCTCTATCTCTCTATGTCCCTCTGTCTCTCTCTCTGTCCCTCTCTCTTTCTCTCTCACCCCCCCCTCCTCTCTTTCTGTCCCTCACTATTTCTCTCTCCTCTCTTCTGTAGTGTACATCAGTCTGTACTATGTAGCGTTCTATGTGATAATGACTGGCCTGTTCTCTCTGGCCATCTGGACTCTGATGTACACGCTGGACCCCTACACTCCAGACTATCAGGACCGCTTAACATCACCAGGTAACAACTGAGATGGAAATCTGTGTCCCAAATTGCACCCTACTATTCCCTATATAGTGCACTACTTTTGACCAGGACCCTATTCCCTATATAGTGCACTACTTTAGACCAGGGCCCTATTCCCTATCTAGTGCACTACTTTAGACCAGGGCCCTATTCCCTATCTAGTGCACTACTTTAGACCAGGGCCCTATTCCCTATCTAGTGCACTACTTTAGACCAGGGCCCATAGATTCAGCCCATTTGTAAAAATGTCCCTTCACTATATACTGTTTACTAATTTACTGCTCCTGTAAAGAAGTACATATTGTCCCTTGCGTCCTTCACCCTCCCCTCCCCTCTCTCCATCTCCTTCTGGCCCTCCCTGCTCTCTGTCTACCCCCCTCCCTCTCTCTCCTTCTCTTTCTGCCCCCCCCTGCTCTCTGTCTAACCCCCTCTCACACTCTCTCTCTCTTCCCCCTCTCTCTCACAGTTTCTCTTCCCCCTCTTTCTCTCTCTCTCACCCCCTCCCCTCCCCTCCCCCTATCTCTGTAGTTTATACAGTCTGTGACCATATCTGGGATGGTGTCGGCTAACCTCTGCGTTGTGTGTGTGTGTGTGTGTGTGTGTGTAGGGGTGATGGTCTGGCCACCTACATACATTGAGGAGGATGTAGTACTCAGCTACAACATGTCTGATAAAGCCAGCCAGATGAAGATGTCCAACTGCCTCAGCAACTTCCTCAAACGTCAGTGTCCAAGAAGGCACCCTATGTAGTGGACTCCTGTTGTCCAGAGCTGAGGGTTCCATCCCATTTCAGACTTGATCAGTCAATTATCTCAAACCAACCTACTACAGTTGCTAGTCAAATGCTTTGACCTCCCGGCATCACAAATCATTAAATTCCTCCTTTTTTCCCTCTCTCGCCCTCTCTATTTTTCTCTCTCCCTCGCCCTCTGTCTCTCTTCCTCCCTCCCTCTGTATTTTTCTCCCTCTCTCGGTCTCTCTCTCCCCTCTACCTCTGTCTGACTCCTCTCTCTCAGCCTACAATGACACGGCTCAACAGTCTAACTGTAACTGCACCCGGGGAGAGTACTTCAAACAGGAGAAGTTTGAGGCTCCACACCATACCAAGCACTCCTGCCGCTTCACCCAGAGCATGCTGGCACGCTGCTCCGGCCTGGACGACCCCACGTTCGGTTACAACGGCACCACACCCTGCGTCATCATCAAGATGAACAGGGTGCGTTCACAGTCACAAACCAGCTGGAAATATGACATTACCTTATGTTATGTACATGACATTTACAAGTGGGGATGTTATAACACATTATAATACATTTATAACACATTAGGAAATTGCACTGACATGCATGATGTTTCTAACCCAGATCATCAACTTCCTGCCCAACAACGGGACTGGCATGGCTCCTCATCTGAACTGCACTATACTGGTGAGTATAAACCAAGATGGCTACTCAACACCAAAGCCATATATTTATATAGAAATAAATCTGTGGCTCTGCTCAACATGGCTGCCCAGGAAGACAGTTTCTCAGAACGTTAAATCTAGTCTGCCAACAGTATTTAATGGATGGTTGGTGTGTGTGCGCAGAGTGGCCATGATAACATAGACATGATCGAGTACTTCCCCACCAACGGAACCTTCGATCTATCCTACTTCCCATATTACGGCAAGCTGGCTCAGGTAACCACGACAACGCTGTCTTCTATGGAACTAATGTTATTTTGTGAAACTCAATGCACGGTTCACTTTCACCTGGGGTGTATTCATTTGTCGAATTCCATTGCAAAACATTTTGCATTGTAATCCATTCACCATTTAATTTAGGAATCTAACGTAAGCAAACAGAGCAAAAAGGAACAAGCCGGGGAAGGATATACCTGAATTTGTCCAATACAAACTGTAATTTTCACGAGGCTAAACACTTCCCATTTGGGGTAAACGGTTTCCGTTCGCAAAAAAGTCAGACTAATGGATACACCCCTGCATGAACCCCCTCTATTGATTTACAGCAATGTACATACAGTTCATTCAGAAAGTATTCAGATCACTTGACTTTTTCCACATTTTGTTACGTTACAGCCCGTAATGACAAAGCGAAAACAGTTTAAAAAATGTTGCAACCCGGAAAAATCACATTTAAATAAACATTTCAGACCCTTTACTCAGTACTTTGTTGAAGCACCTTTGGAAGCGATTACAGCCTCGGGTCTTCTTGGGTATGACGCCACAAGCTTGGCACACCTGTATTTGGGGAGTTTCTCCCATTCTTCTCTGCAGATCCTCTTAAGATCTGTCAGGTTGGATGGGGAGTGTTGCTGCACAGCTATTTTCAGGTCTCTCCAGAGATGTTAGGCCGGGTTCAAGTCTGGGCTCTGTCTGGGCCACTCAAGGACATTCAGAGACTTGTCCCGAAGCCACTCCTGCATTGTCTTGGCTGTGTGCTTAGAGTTGTTGTCCTGTTGGAAGGTGAACCTTCGGCCCAGTCTGAGGTCGTGAGCGATCTGGAGCAGGTTTTCATCAAGGATCTCTCTGTACTTCGCTTTGTTTATCTTCGCCTCGATCCTGACTAGTCTCTCAGTCCCTGCCGCTGAAAAACCTCCCCACAGCATGATGCTGCCACCACCATGCTTCACTGTAGGGATGGTGCCAGGTTTCCTCCAGACGTGACGCTTGGCATTCCGGGCAAAGAGTTAAATCTTGGTTTCTTCAGACCAGATAATCTTGGTCTGAGTCCTTTAGGTGCCTTTTAGCAAACTCCAAGCGGGCTGTCATGTGCCTTTTACTGAGAAGTGGCTTCTGTCTGGCCACTCTACCATAAATGTAGACATTTTTTGGTACCCTTCCCCCAGATCTGTGCCTTGACACAATCCTGTCTCGGAGCTCTACAGACAATTCCTTCGACCTCAGGGCTTGGTTTTTGCTCTGACGTGCAGTCAACTGTGGGACCTTATAGACACAGGTGTGTGCCTTTCCAAATCATGTCCAATCAATTAAATTTACCACAGGTGGACTCCAATCAAGTTGTAGAAACATCTCAAGGATGATCAATGGAAACAGGATGCACCTGAGCTCAATTTAGCTTCTCATAGCAAAGGGTATGAATATGTAATGTATGTAATATATTATGTAAATAAGGTGTTTTTTATTTCTAATACAATTTGCAGAAATGTCTAAAAACATGTTTTCACTTTTCATTATGAGGTATTGTATGTAGATTGATGAGGATAGTTTAAAAAAAAATACATTTTAGAATAAAACTTGAAAAAGTCAAGGGGTCTGAATACTTTCCAAAGACACTTTATCAGAGTTTGACAGAGAGCACATCTTTGCTATAATTATTAAAAACAAGCATTGTGGCAGTTGGTCCCTCTATCCAACTCTATGTCTAAACATGATTGGTATGAACCATGAACCTTCTCTTGGTCTCCCTCCACACAGCCCACCTACGTTAACCCTCTAGTGGCTGTGAAGTTCCACCTGGTCAAAGAGAGGGAGGCTAAGATCCAGTGTCGTGTGGTGGCCCACAACATCGCCTATCAAGACTCATACGAACCATACCAGGGGAAGGTGGTCTTCCTGCTCCAGGCTCTGAAATAATATATTTTACTAGACAAGCCAACAATCCAACCATCTAGGTCCTAACCCTGGTCAGAGCCATAGAGTTGAATAGTGTTCCTCATCTTTGTAATTATGACTTTTGTGACAATGTGAAGTGCAGTTGAGGGCTTTCTCCATTTTAAAGTAGTCTGTGGGAAGATATCAATTGATATCTTCACAATTTCTTGAACAAGTATTTCCTTAACCCATAGAAATTCCCACCCAGTTTGAGCCATCTATCATAGTCTATGATCCTAACCGAGGCAATCTGGAAACCCATGAAAAAGGAGTCGCACACTAGCTCATACGCAATAACCAGCGGTTGGACAGACAAGCTGTCTTCATCAGGGTATGATGGTAATTCAGTTATTGCATTTGAGGTCCTAGAGGGTGCGGTTCTCTCGGTCTTATTCCTAGTGTCCTACTCTGACAGCACCTCACCTGAACAGATGTTGTTCTCTCACCTCCAGATTTAATCTGGAAATTCAACCATCTCTGTCTAAAACAGATGTTTTGCTTCATTTTACCACTCTCTTTTACACAGCTTCTAGGACGGGTATGTAACGTATGGTTAATGCTGCTGCTTGTACAACCAAGACATTAGCTATGCATTGTATCATAATGAAACATATTAAAATCCATAAAGACAATAAGTTCAAACACCCTCTATATTTATTCTCTATAATTTCCAAACTCATTATATAACAGAAAGAAATAAGGGTACGGTTTTGCAAGGTCGAAAAATTTTGTTCAGTTTTACAAAAGTTCCATGGGGGGGGGGGGGGGGGGGGGGGGTCATCGTAGTGGACTCCAACTATTTTGGCTTTTGACACAATCCTGAAGTCTTGAGCTTGTTTCAACCCTATGAATGGCTCCATCCTCCCCAAAGTTCAGTTCATTGATAATACGCAGCTACTTCCCTCTGGGTGTCGTTCATTAGGTAGAGCATTGAGATATTTAGAAACATTTTGGTACGTTTTGTCTCAATGGGCAAATAGCTGCCAGAAGGAAGTCACACACACAAAATAAGAAAATATTACTACAAATAAGTAAAGTACAAAACACACACACACACACACACTCTCTCCCCTAGGAGCAGTATAGGAAGTAATTTCACTGTCATGTCAATGACTGACACCACTACTGTTCATAATGTTAAATACTGTAATACACACAAGGCAGATCTCAGGTTTCTGGAGGGAATCTTTCTGTGGCCGTGTATCAGTTCACTCAAGAACAAAACTAGTTTGGCATGAGAACGCTCCCACTTCCTGTAACGGGGAGGCGGGCTGAAGAGGAGCACGTTGTGGAGATTATACTCATAGTAATCACAGCTTCAGAAGGAGAAGAAAATAAATTAATTCCCACAAAAGGCATTATACAGTCAGTGTCCGTGGCAGCAAAGACTACGTTTCCCAGAAGGCAATTGCGTTGGTGAGCTCTGTGCATTCTGAGGGCAGCTGAGGAAGGAGAAGCATGGGCCTCCTCGTAGATAGCTTGGTGGGGTGGAGGGAAGGCCTGAGGTGGAGCTGGAGGAAGGGAGAGACTTGTTCATGGGACATGGGCTGCATGCATTCCAAATGGCACTATTCCCTATACAGTGCACTAGCTCTGTGCCAATATGGCCGTGGTCAAAAGTAGTTCAGTATATTGGGAATAGGAAGCCATTTGGAACACAGCTGGTTAGTCATCAGACTGGGCTGTTAGAGTTGGTTGAGTGAGAAATTACTGATTTAATCATTGTCGTCGTAGTCTTCGTCATCCTCTTCCTCATCTGCCATGTAGGACACGGGAGTGTGGCCTCGCGAGCCGCTGTAGTGTGAGTCGTTGGAAATGGACGCCACTGTGCCATCGGTGCTACTGAATAAACAGCAGGAAACAGAAGATGGAATTAGTTAAGACCTTCCTGTTACATCACTTCCTGTCCATAAAAAAAAAGAGCTCAGAAAGAGAGAAGAGATCATAGAGTTGGATAGAGGGCACACTTGAAACAAAGCCTGTTTTAGCATGGGAAGCGCCACCGAGGGCTTCCACCCTCCAGATAGATAAAATGAGCTCACAAGTACATCTCCATAGAAGAGACTCACCTTGTGTGACGGCGTCCTCCTCCGTTTGTAGACGAGGCTCCTGTGATGTAGACGTTGCTTATTGGACCCGTGGCCATTTCTGGAGGGGGGGAAAATTATAATAAAAGACGCCATTTCTACAGCCTCCTTTACACACTCTCAGCCCAAGTATATCAGGCTGAATAAGGTGGCCTGTGGGAGCCAGCCATACTGACCTGTAACATAGGGCTCCAGGGCTCTGGGCACCAGGGTGCGGGCTTCCTTCAGGTCCTCTGGTGAACAGTGGCCCACCTCCAGACCACAGGCCAGCCCCATTCTCTTCAATACCTCAATGTCATCATGGATCTCAAACATGTTGTCAAAGTTGAACAGGTACTCAAACCTGTAGGGGGCGGAGGCAGGAGAGGGGGGGCGGAGGCAGGAGAGGAGGGAAGCGGAGGCAGGAGAGGGGGGAAGCGGAGGCAGGAGAGGGGGGAAGCGGAGGCAGGAGAGGGGGGAAGCGGAGGCAGGAGAGGGGGGAAGCGGAGGCAGGAGAGGGGGGAAGCGGAGGCAGGAGAGGGGGGAAGCGGAGGCAGGAGAGGGGGGAAGCGGAGGCAGGAGAGGGGGGAAGCGGAGGCAGGAGACGGGGCGGAGGCAGGAGACGGGGCGGAGGCAGGAGAGGAGGGCGGAGGCAGGAGAGGAGGGCGGAGGCAGGAGAGGAGGGCGGAGGCAGGAGAGGAGGGCGGAGGCAGGAGAGGGGGGAAGCGGAGGCAGGAGAGGAGGGCGGAGGCAGGGCGGAGGCAGGAGACGGGGCGGAGGCAGGAGACGGGGCGGAGGCAGGAGACGGGGCGGAGGCAGGAGACGGGGCGGAGGCAGGTATGATTAGATGAGGTTTGGTGTTGAATTTGAAATCACTCCCATGCTGCACACACCAAGGTGTCTCAAAGGAGGTTGGGACATTCAAGAAAAATATTTCGCACATCAATATAATACACAGGAGTGAAACAGGACTAGTGTAATTGTGTGTGTATTCCAGAGTCTCTGGTCTCTTACTTGTCGTTGGAGATGCTGCAGTCGATGACGGTCCTCTTGGAGGTGTTGATGATGATGAAGGGCAGGTTGATGACAGAGTTCGGGGGTGGAGCCCTGCCAGCTTGCTGCTCTGCTGCACGATTACGCTGCACCAGGCGCTTGAACGCTATTTGCTGCACCGGGACATTCACACAACGTTGTGATACCGCTCAGTCAACGTCGTTGAGATGACATTCAGGCAACGTTGAAGCCACCAGCAAGACAGGGTGAGCGTCTTCTAATAGGTGTGTATGTTCCCACAGTGGAGGGGCATGTTTACCTGTAGAATGAGCTCCTGAAGCTGAGACTGTTTCTGTTTGATCCTCTCTAGTCGTCTCTGTCTCTCCACCTGACGATGACAGGAATACATCAGGCTACAGGTGTCTGTCTCTTACCCCCAGGCTCTGACCCTCCCGATCTCTTACCCCCGGGCTCTGACCCTCCTGATCTCTTACCCCCGGGCTCTGACCCTCCTGATCTCTTACCCCCGGGCTCTGACCCTCCCGATCTCTTACCCCCGGGCTCTGACACTCCTGATCTCTTACCCCCGGGCTCTGACCCTCCTGATCTCTTACCCCCAGGCTCTGACCCTCCCGATCTCTTACCCCCGGGCTCTGACCCTCCTGATCTCTTACCCCCGGGCTCTGACCCTCCTGATCTCTTACCCCCAGGCTCTGACACTCCTGATCTCTTACCCCCGGGCTCTGACCCTCCCGATCTCTTACCCCCGGGCTCTGACACTCCTGATCTCTTACCTCCAGGCTCTGACACTCCTGGGCTGAGTTGGTGGGCAGGCCGATCCACCTGATCTCTTTCTTCTCTTTAGAGATGATGTTCATGGCCATGAGCACGTTGAGTGCATCGTACACACGCCGTCGGATGTTCTTCTGGTCGTAGGAATGCTGCGGAGGAGAGAGAGAGGGGCAGTGTCTCAAATGGCTCTGCTGTCGTTTCCCAAATGGCTCCCTATTCCCTTTATAGTGCACTACTTCTGACTAGGGCCCATAGGGCTGTACAGAATCTGTGCATCTTGAACTCGGACTGGGCTATTTGTTGTACGGATGAAACCCTGGTCTGATGGTTTTTGATTGGCTGTGTGTCTCACCGAGTCGCCGGGCGAGAGGAGGGTGTCGTTGGCGCTGAACTCTGCCACGAGCTCGTCAGCCACCTCATTGTAGGTAGTTACTCCCTTCTTCTGCACCTTCTCACACACCTTCATGGAGAAATGCCTAAGCCCCTTCCCGTTCTTATCCCCCTTCTTACCAGTACCACGCTTCCTGGAACACAACCACAGCAGGAATAAGACAAGACGACAGAGCAGGAATAAGACAAGACGACAGAGCAGGAATAAGACAAGACGACAGAGCAGGAATAAGACAAGACGACAGAGCAGGAATAAGACAAGACGATAGAGCAGGAATAAGACAAGACGACAGAGCAGGAATAAGACAAGACGACAGAGCAGGAATAAGACAAGACGACAGAGCAGGAATAAGAGAAGACGACAGAGCAGGAGTTTGAGAGAGAAGTAGTCAGTTAGAGCAGGAGTGACCACTATCTGCTAGTTGAGTATGGCTGCTGTAGAGATAGAGACTAGGAAGAGAGAAGTGCTTCAGAAAGTATTCACACCCCTTGTGTCACTGATCTACACACACACTACCCCATCCTTTCAAAGTGGAATATTTTTTTTGAAATGTTAACAAATTAAATGAAAAGCTGAAATGTCTTGAGTCAATAAGTATTCAACCCTTTTGTTATGTCAAGCCTAAGTATGTTTAGAAGTAAACATGTGCTTAACAAGTCACATAAGTGAGCAATAATAGTGTTTAACATTTTTCAATGACTACCTCATCTCTGTAACCCACACATACAATTATCTGTAAGGTCCCTTCAGTAAAGCAGTGAATTTCAAACACAGATTCAACCACAAAGACGAAAGAGAAATTCTCCAATGTCCTGAATACATAGTGTTATGTTTGGGGCAAATCCAACTCATCACTGATTTTCCCTTCATATTTTCAAGTACGGTGGTGGCTGCATCGTGTTATGGGTATGCTTGTCGACGGCAATGACTAGGGAGTTTAGGATAAAAATAAAACAATACAGCTATAAGCACAGGCAAAATCCTAGAGGAAAACCTAGTCTGCTTTCCAACAGACACTGGGAGACAAATTCACATTTCAGCAGGACAATAACCTAAAACATAAGGCCAAATCTACAGTGGAGTTCCTTACCAAGAAGACATTGAACATTCCCGAGTGGCCTAGTAACAGTTGACTTAAATCTTGAAAATCTACAGCGAGACTTGAAAATGGCTGTCCAGCGGTGAACAACCACCAACTTGACGGAGCTTGAATATTTTTTTTTAAGAACAAATGAGCAAATGTTGTACAATCCAGGTGTGCAAAGCTTTTACAGACTTATTACCCAGAAAGACTCTCAGCTGTAACCTCTGCCAAAAGGTGATTCTAACATGTATTGACTTGGTTGAATAATTATCTAATCAAGATATAGGTTTTATTTTCAATCAAAAAATGGTATATATAATTTTTCCACTTTTACAGAGTATTTTGTGTAGATCATTGACAAAAAGCAACAATTACATCCAAATGTAATCCCAAATTGTAACAACAACTTGGAAAAAGTCCAGGGGTGTGAATACTTTAATGTAGTGACATCTCAATCCCTTAACGAGAGAGAGAACTTTCCCAAGAAGCCAGCCAGCCTCCTTGCTGAGAGTTGACCTAAAGCTGACCCATAACGACCAGGTGACCATAACCAGCATGAGGAGTGTTTGTATACAATTGTGTATGTGTCTTACCCGGTGGACCAGGGAGAGGCATCAGGCGGCTGGCTCTGTGGTCTGTACTGGGTACTGGGTGTGTGAGGGCTGCCCATCACTAACCCGCCTGACCCACTGGGCCTCTGAGGAGTACCCATCACCTGAGACAGAGACAGTTACAATGCAGACATAACATTTAAGCAATAAATGAAAGAAATGTAAATGTGTGCGCTTCTTTCAAAGCACCGAGGAGCGATCTATATAGCATCTATCTACACCATACTAGAAGCTATGGAGGCTAGCCAGATCAAGGTATCATGGCTGGGGTCTAGATCTCTCTATAGAACTAGGGTTTCTATGTATCTCTAGCTGAACCCTGAGCTCCGGGGCTTGCCTCATTAATAGGATGATCATGTTGATGAGTTCTTATTATAATCCCGCTGACTGAAGGGTTTGTGATCAGCTTATGCACACAGGTCACACACACAGGTCACACACGTCATCCTGCCTTGTTCAAAGTTAGTATGAAGGCTTTATTGCCACGGAGACATGGGAAGCCCAGTGCTTCCCTAGTAGTAGCAGAGGAGGAGGAGGAGAGGGGCCCTCAGACAGGAGGAGGAGGAGGAGAGGGGCCCTCAGACAGGAGGAGGAGGAGGAGAGGGGCACTCAGACAGGAGGAGGAGGAGGAGAGGGGCACTCAGACAGGAGGAGGAGGAGGAGAGGGGCACTCAGACAGGAGGAGGAGGAGGAGAGGGGCACTCAGACAGGAGGAGGAGGAGGAGAGGGGCACTCAGACAGGAGGAGGAGGAGGAGAGGGGCACTCAGACAGGAGGAGGAGGAGGAGAGGGGCACTCAGACAGGAGGAGGAGGAGGAGAGGGGCACTCAGACAGGAGGAGGAGGAGGAGAGGGGCACTCAGACAGGAGGAGGAGGAGGAGAGGGGCACTCAGACAGGAGGAGGAGGAGGAGAGGGGCACTCAGACAGGAGGAGGAGGAGGAGAGGGGCACTCAGACAGGAGGAGGAGGAGGAGAGGGGCACTCAGACAGGAGGAGGAGGAGGAGAGGGGCACTCAGACAGGAGGAGGAGGAGGAGAGGGGCACTCAGACAGAAGGAGGAGGAGAGGACAGGGGTTGTTAGAAATGAGGCTGTTACTAGTGGTAGTGTTGTGTCTCACCATGTGCGGGGCGATGTTGACGTTGGAGGGCCCCAGGGTTTTGGGAAGCAGTTGTTTCCCCACAGAGAGAGACTGTGGGTGGACTGTCACCAGGGACAGGACACCTGGAGGGACAGGAACAAGTTATAACACCAGGGGTGCATCCCAAATGGCACCCCATTCCCTATATAGTGCACTACTTGAGATTGGGTTGTCACGGTACCAGCATCACCACACCAGATTCTCCATTGGGGAAAAAATTAAACATGAATTAGACTGAACTCCATAGTTGTAAAAAAAAAATTATAATAATCTGCTTTATGTAAAATTGTGGGTGCTAGTTTGCTAACTAAATAAATAAATGGGACTCCAGGTGACAACATAATGCTGTTGGTTTCTAACATAAGGACAGTTTCCTCAAGAAATTAAAACTGCTTCATGTTTTGTTCCCTTGCCACAGAAGTAACGCGACACTGGTATCGCGACAACCCTAATTGAGACCCACCCCAAGCTCCCTGGAATCACTTACGACGTGATTGGCCACAGAGAGAACTTCTCAATAGGGGGCAACACTGCCCTCCTCTGTTAGTTAGGCGAGAGTCACAGCCTAACATCAACTCCCAACCTGCAGGAGTAGCGGCTGATTATCATAATGCTTCTAGCGTATCTCTAGTACTGCCACCCGTGTCCAAGTCTTACTCCTCCCTGCCAGTGTGCAGTCCACCTATATTCAAATAACTAGGGGAAACTCTGGGTGCTGTGGCTACCTACCTTTGCTGGGACTGAGGTTCTGGTTGTAGAAAACCTTCATCTCTCCGTTGGCACCGATCACAGCCGCCTAAAGACCACAATGTTCTGTTATGGCCACACCACCACACTGTCGCCATGGAAACACCAGGAGCTACAAACTTCTCTAGATTCTCTTCTTCTCACGAGTTAGCTTTATACTAGTCTGGAGCTAGGAGGTGCTGCTGGACTGAGGTCAATGGATTACTAAAGGTCATCAAAAAGAAAGGAGGACCAAGGCACTCTTCATATAATAAATTAAAATGCCTTTATTAGTATGGCATGTTCAATAGAAACAAAGTTGTTAAAAACCGACGCGTTTCGGCTGCATGGCCTTCGTCGAGGAGGCCATGCAGCCGAAACGCGTCGGTTTTTAACAACTTTGTTTCTATTGAACATGCCATACTAATAAAGGCATTTTAATTTATTATATGAAGAGTGCCTTGGTCCTCCTTTCTTTTTGATGACCTATTTACACCTTTTACCAAAGAGCACCTTCTATCTACCAAAATATACTATAGTGTACCTCAGTAGCGCTTCCCTTCCTCCTCTTTCTACTGGATTACTAAAAGGTGTTTACTGTGAGTGTGTTGCTCCGTTTCCATGGCAACCTTTGAGTGAACAATTGAGCATCAATCTGTGTACACTAGAGTTTGAGGACCTCCGCGACCATCTTGAACTGTGTAGGTGGGTGGACACTGGTCCAGTGTTTCCCAAATTGTGGAGCATAAACCACTAGTTACTATGAATGGAAGGAGATGGTCAAGTCATGTTTAAAGTTGTTTGTCAGATGATAATTGCACATCAGCAAGCAACTAAATCAGGAAGTATCAACCACCACTTGGTATGGTGAGATCCACCACTGCTAAATCAGGAAGTTGATAAGGTCTTCAAAGCAACTTAGCCTGTACCACTCAAACCACAAAGGGAAGTTAATCAATCTAGTTGTGTTCTTCCCTGAAGCAATGATCTAAAACTGGATCTGGATGGTCGGAGAGAAAAAAAGTTCCACTATAGAATTAGTTCTCATTCTAATTGTGAAGCTGACTACGCATTACTCAACATGCACACTATAACTCTGGCCCAGAACGACAGGTTGCACACTATAACTCTGGCCCAGAACGACAGGTTGCACACTATAACTCTGGCCCAGAACGACAGGTTTCTCACTTTTACTCCAGCGCAGTAAAAGAATTGCACACTGTACAACACTGGCCCAGAACTCACATCCATTGCCATGATATCAGCTCCTATGTGTGGGAGATGAAGTCTTCTAGAAGGTTTCTTTGGGATGTTCAGCAATTGCTTCCCTAAAGCAAAATATGGAAAGGGGGGAAAAAGATGCCTCCAGTTCAGTGTTATAAAACTGTAGGATTGTAGAAGAAATGCAGAATGGACATTTATTGTAGATGGGCTAAACATTCTGTTTAACTTATGTTACAAGGTTGGAATAGGCTGGCTATATCCCCTGGGGATTCAAACCACAACACTCTACTAGGCCGCATGGAAGCTTTGGAAACAACTTGGTTTCAACATAAATCGGTCTCCACACTCAGTTATTGCCAACTATGGGCCATTGAGAACAGAACATAGGCCTAACCGCGTAAATACAACAATGAACGACAGAAGGCTCCCATAGCCGGACAGAGGAAGCACAACAGCAGCTATTTGGATCCAGAAGCTGACTACGCATTACTCAACATGCAATCATACATGTTTTGCAGCTTGGGCTAGATATATTTAGCAAGAAAGTTAGGTGAACCACCATTGTGCATGTTTAAAACACGAGTATTAACAACCATCAACTAGTTACCACGACCTTTCTCACTCATTATTCTTCATCCGCAACTCCCAGTTACTGCAGCCAGATGAGATCGAAATTAACCTCCAAACAGGAAACGAGCTAAAACTAACGTTAGCGAAGCAAACATAAACGAGCAAGTTAGCACAAACGTTTCAGAGTCCAAGACCAAAGGTTTTCAATTAGCTAGTTACCTGCATCTTTACAAAGACAGAAAGTAATTGAACGAATGACTTGTCGCAATTTCAGTCAAGATGGTTGCTTGGCAAGCTTGACAGATGGCTAGCTAGCGTGTTGTTTGTCCTAAAGTTAGCACGCAACATGCTAGTTCGTTCTGCCTATCGACACAAGCTTTTTATTAGCGAACGGTAGCTCATCGCAACGATAGGAGTTGTTTGAATTAATAGCCAGTCAGCTAACGTTAAGGTAATAGTTTGCCAAACCCGCTTTTCGGTTAGACATTCATTAGTTAGTAACTAACGTAACGATAATGTGGACAATAATGTTTTATTTACGGTAGAGTGCACTCACTAGCGAACGTTAACTACCTGCTAGCTAGAAGCCGAGTCAGCCATTTTTGTAGCCAGCTAGCTAAAAATTAAGAGAATATATTTTACATTTTGTACTCCTGGAAGGCTAAATTCGCTACATTACCTATGGGTAGAAATGTGATTGAATGACATGCCACAATTCAAACTTATTTCGATTTTGCTTAGCTAAACAACTTCGAATGGCCTCTGCATTTGTTCAATAGCGTTAGGTGCAACAGTCATACATTTGATGGACAGTGACGTTAGCTAACGTAAGCTAGTTAACTACTTCTACTCCACTGAAACCCAGCGAAATAAACGTAATTGCTCAGCGTACAAATGTAACTACCTCTTCTACTTCATCAATAAATCAATTTAGTTGGAAGAATTAAAGTCACTTTTCTGATTTAACTCCGAGTCAGCTGTTAGCATTTGTCCCAAACTCCGACTGAGATCTCCGGCTGCTGAGCTTCCAGAGTTGTGCGACAAACTATGCACTCCAAACTGAGCTTGGCGGTGTCTGAAATGTGAAAGAAACTATTGGACACGCACAAAGTGAACGTCATCACGCGGGAAGCATAGACCACACCTACAGAACGATATCAAAACATTTCATTGGACGAGACAGACAATATTCAAATATAACATTATCAAAACAGGACATCTGCTCCCGAACCAATAAACCAATCTTTTAATAAATAAGTGCATATTCCAACATTTTTTTATTACATAATGTACAACATTTTGTATTTTGTTGAATATTAAACAAACCTAACACAACATAATGTAAAATGGGAATTTATTGTGCTTGGAATGACCCACTTATTTCCATTGTAACGTTTATACATAATCTAACTATAACTGGCCTAATAAATACAATGCTATATCTTTATTTCTCCCTTGCATGATGTATTAGCAGGAAGTCTTCTAGTTGTAGTCTTTTCTTCCAGTCAGGCTACAGTACAGTACACCGTACAAACAGAATAAAATTATCGAGCCATTATCATATAAAACAGTCACTGAAACATAAGAAAAATAAACATTTTACAGCATTAGATGCCATAGGAGTGCAATAACGCGTACACACATGTAAAGCCCTGACATAAACAACCCATACATACAGTTTCTATGTGTCCGTGTTTGGTTAGAACACTGAAACTTTACAGTATCAGCTTGACATTCAAATGTACTAAATGGAAAGTTGAACTGTTAACCTTGGCCTATGTCTTTCTCCCAGAGGTTTGGTCGGGATGAAACTGATCCATATGCAACCCCAGACTAATAATATTCCCTTGAAGGGAATATGTCATCACCAACAATGTGACGTCACAAACCAAAAGGGTGTTCTCATCAGGGATCCCTCCATAACTACTGTAGTACGTGAGTGGAGGAATGACAGTCAAGACAACAATGAGTACATGTAAACCATTCTACAATGATTGCATCTCAAATGGCACCCTATTCGTTATATAGTGCACTACTTTAGATCAGGGCTCTATGTAGGGAACAAGGTGCCATTTTGGATGCAACCAATGACCCAAAGATAATGGGTCATTACTATTTTCTCCATGGAAAGAGAGAGAATGACCTTTGATCCTTTGGCCCTTTAGCAGGGCCCCTATGGGCTTCAGTCTGCTGGGTGTGGCAGCAGCGGGGGCGGGCGGGCGAGCGTCTTGCGTTCGGCTCGAGGAACCCACTTGTGTGTGGCGGCTCTCCACAACACCGGAGCCAGCAGAAGACTCAGAGTGGTGACACTGAGAACCAGCAGGTACACCTGGGGAAGAAGAGGACAGAGTGGTGTCACTGAGAACCAGCAGGTACACCTGGGGAAGAAGAGGACAGAGTGGTGACACTAAGAACCAGCAGGTACACCTGGGGAAGAAGAGGACAGAGTGGTGACACTGAGAACCAGCAGGTACACCTGGGGAAGAAGAGGACAGAGTGGTGACACTGAGAACCAGCAGGTACACCTGGGGAAGAAGAGGACAGAGTGGTGACAATGAGAACCAGCAGGTACACCTGGGGAAGAAGAGGACAGAGTGGTGACACTGAGAACCAGCAGGTACACCTGGGGAAGAAGAGGACAGAGTGGTGTCACTGAGAACCAGCAGGTACACCTGGGGAAGAAGAGGACAGAGTGGTGTCACTGAGAACCAGCAGGTACACCTGGGGAAGAAGAGGACAGAGTGGTGACACTAAGAACCAGCAGGTACACCTGGGGAAGAAGAGGCCAGTTGTATTCTAGATCCTGTATGTATTCAACTTGCAATTGCCATAAACATCTTCAAGTAGTGTCTAGGGGTAGTGGTTAGGGGTAGTGTCTAGGGGTAGTGGTTAAGGGTAGTGTCTATGGGTAGTGGTTAGGGGTAGTGGTTAAGGGTAGTGGTTAAGGGTAGTGGTTAAGGGTAGTGTCTATGGGTAGTGGTTAAGGGTAGTGGTTAAGGGTAGTGGTTAAGGGTAGTGTCTATGGGTAGTGTCTAGGGCTAGTGTCTAGGGCTAGTGTCTAGGGCTAGTGTCTAGGGGTAGTGGTTAGGGGTAGTGGTTAGGGGTAGTGTCTAGGGGTAGTGGTTAGGGGTAGTGGTTAGGGGTAGTGGTTAGGGGTAGTGGTTAGGGGTAGTGGTTAGGGGTAGTGGTTAGGGGTAGTGGTTAGGGGTAGTGGTTAGGGGTAGTGGTTAAGGGTAGTGGTTAGGGGTAGTGGTTAAGGGTAGTGGTTAGGGGTAGTGGTTAGGGGTAGTGTCTAGGGGTAGTGGTTAAGGGTAGTGTCTATGGGTAGTGGTTAGGGGTAGTGGTTAAGGGTAGTGGTTAAGGGTAGTGGTTAAGGGTAGTGTCTATGGGTAGTGGTTAAGGGTAGTGGTTAAGGGTAGTGGTTAAGGGTAGTGTCTATGGGTAGTGTCTAGGGGTAGTGTCTAGGGCTAGTGTCTAGGGGTAGTGGTTAGGGGTAGTGGTTAGGGGTAGTGTCTAGGGGTAGTGGTTAGGGGTAGTGGTTAGGGGTAGTGGTTAGGGGTAGTGGTTAAGGGTAGTGGTTAGGGGTAGTGGTTAGGGGTAGTGGTTAGGGGTAGTGGTTAGGGGTAGTGGTTAAGGGTAGTGGTTAGGGGTAGTGGTTAGGGGTAGTGTCTAGGGGTAGTGGTTAGGGGTAGTGGTTAAGGGTAGTGGTTAGGGGTAGTGGTTAAGGGTAGTGGTTAGGGGTAGTGGTTAGGGGTAGTGGTTAGGGGTAGTGGTTAGGGGTAGTGGTAGTGGTTAAGGGTAGTGGTTAGGGGTAGTGGTTAAGGGTAGTGGTTAGGGGTAGTGGTTAGGGGTAGTGGTTAGGGGTAGTGGTTAGGGGTAGTGGTTAGGGGTATTGGTTAGGGGTAGTGGTTAGGGGTAGTGGTTAGGGCTAGTGGTTAGGGCTAGTGGTTAGGGCTAGTGGTTAGGGCTAGTGGTTAGGGCTAGTGGTTAGGGGTAGTGGTTAGGGGTAGTGGTTAGGGGTAGTGGTTAGGGGTAGTGGTTAGGGGTAGTGTCTAGGGCTAGTGTCTAGGGGTAGTGGTTAGGGCTAGTGTCTAGGGGTAGTGGTTAGGGGTAGTGTCTAGGGGTAGTGTCTAGGGGTAGTGGTTAGGGGTAGTGTCTAGGGGTAGTGTCTAGGGGTAGTGCCTAGGGGTAGTGGTTAGGGGTAGTGTCTAGGGGTAGTGGTTAGGGGTAGTGGCTAGGGGTAGTGTCTAGGGGTAGTGCCTAGGGGTAGTGGTTAGGGGTAGTGTCTAGGGGTAGTGGCTAGGGGTAGTGGTTAGGGGTAGTGGCTAGGGACTATTGTTTGATTTGGAACGAAGCATGGAGTGGTGGTCTGTTAGTCGGTAGAAGTACCTCTCTGGAGATGATGCCAGCTCGGCGGGCGCGGCTCCCCAACACGAAGGAGAACTCGCTGACCTGCGCCAGGCCGGCAGACACTATCCAACGGATGTGGCGAGAACCCTTAGGCAAGATGGCCGACAGCACCAGCACCGCCATCAGGAACTAACAGGGACATGGAGAGGAGGAGGTGTTTAATTAGAGAGAGTGAGAGAGAGAGAAAATAAGTAAGTGAGAGTGGTTTAAAGCAACAACGAGCATACCTTCATGATGACCAGTGAGAGAGTCAGTACCACCAGGATTGTCAGTTCGTACAGGACAAAGGTAGGAAAGACATGGAAACCTGCAGTAGAAAAGAACAACATGGAGACCTACACATGAAGACCTATAGCAGTAGAGACAACACATAGAGACCTACAGCAGTAGAGACAACACATAGACCGACAGCAGTAGAGACAACACATAGACCGACAGCAGTAGAGACAACACATAGACCGACAGCAGTAGAGACAACACATAGAGACCTACAGCAGTAGAGACAACACATAGACCTACAGCAGTAGAGACAACACATAGACCTACAGTAGTAGAGACAACACATAGACCTACAGCAGTAGAGACAACACATAGACCTACAGCAGTAGAGACAACACATAGACCTACAGCAGTAGAGACAACACATAGACCTACAGTAGTAGAGACAACACATAGACCTACAGCAGTAGAGACAACACATAGACCTACAGCAGTAGAAACAACACATAGACCTACAGCAGTAGAGACAACACATAGACCTACAGCAGTAGAGACAACACATAGACCTACAGTAGTAGAGACAACACATAGACCTACAGTAGTAGAGACAACACATAGACCTACAGTAGTAGAGACAACACTTAGACCTACAGCAGTAGAGACAACACATAGACCTACAGCAGTAGAGACAACACATAGACCTACAGTAGTAGAGAAAACACTTAGACCTACAGCAGTAGAGACAACACATAGACCTACAGCAGTAGAGACAACACATAGACCTACAGTAGTAGAGACAACACTTAGACCTACAGCAGTAGAGACAACACATAGACCTACAGCAGTAGAGACAACACATAGACCTACAGTAGTAGAGACAACACACATAGACCTACAGTAGTAGAGAAAACACATAGACCTACAGCAGTAGAGAACACATAGAGACCTACAGCAGTAGAGACAACACATAGACCTACAGTAGTAGAGACAACACATAGATCTACAGCAGTAGAGACAACACTTAGACCTACAGCAGTAGAGACAACACATAGACCTACAGCAGTAGAGACAACACATAGACCTACAGTAGTAGAGACAACACATAGAGACCTACAGCAGTAGAGAAAACACATAGACCTACAGCAGTAGAGAACACATAGAGACCTACAGCAGTAGAGACAACACATAGACCTACAGTAGTAGAGACAACACACAAATAAAAGCATCAAATAACTGCACAAACAGACATAGAGAGATACGATGCTAAACAGCCATAGAGACAGAGATACGATGCTAAACAGCCATTGAGAGATACGATGCTAAACAGCCATAGAGACAGAGATACAATGCTAAACAGCCATAGAGACAGAGATACAATGCTAAACAGCCATAGAGACAGAGATACAATGCTAAACAGCCATAGAGACAGAGATACAATGCTAAACAGCCATAGAGACAGAGATACGATGCTAAACAGCCATAGAGACAGAGATACGATGCTAAACAGCCATAGAGAGACAGATACAATGCTAAACAGCCATAGAGACAGAGATACGATGCTAAACAGCCATAGAGACAGAGATACGATGCTAAACAGCCATAGAGAGACAGATACAATGCTAAACAGCCATAGAGACAGAGATACGATGCTAAACAGCCAGAGAGAAACGATGCTAAACAGCCATAGAGAGAAACGATGCTAAACAGCCATAGAGAGATACGATGCTAAACAGCCATAGAGAGACAGATACAATGCTAAACAGCCATAGAGAGATACGATGCTAAACAGCCATATAAAGATACGATGCTAAACAGCCATAGAGACAGAGATACGATACTAAACAGCCATAGAGACAGAGATACGATGCTAAACAGCCATAGAGACAGAGATACGATGCTAAACAGCCATAGAGAGACAGATACAATGCTAAACAGCCATAGAGACAGAGATACGATGCTAAACAGCCAGAGAGAAACGATGCTAAACAGCCATAGAGAGAAACGATGCTAAACAGCCATAGAGAGATACGATGCTAAACAGCCATAGAGAGATACGATGCTAAACAGCCATAGAGAGACAGATACAATGCTAAACAGCCATAGAGAGATACGATGCTAAACAGCCATAGAAAGATACGATGCTAAACAGCCATAGAGACAGAGATACAATGCTAAACAGCCATAGAGACAGAGATACGATGCTAAACAGCCATAGAGACAGAGATACGATGCTAAACAGCCATAGAGAGAAACGATGCTAAACAGCCATAGAGACAGAGATACAATGCTAAACAGCCATAGAGACAGAGATACAATGCTAAACAGCCATAGAGAGACAGATACAATGCTAAACAGCCATAGAGAGACAGATACAATGCTAAACAGCCATAGAGAGACAGATACAATGCTAAACAGCCATAGAGACAGAGAAACAATGCTAAACAGCCATAGAGAGACAGATACAATGCTAAACAGCCATAGAGAGACAGATACAATGCTAAACAGCCATAGAGAGACAGATACAATGCTAAACAGCCATAGAGACAGAGATACAATGCTAAACGGCCATAGAGAGACAGATACAATGCTAAACAGCCATAGAGAGACAGATACAATGCTAAACAGTCATAGAGACAGAGAAACAATGCTAAACAGCCATAGAGACAGAGATACAATGCTAGACAGCCATATAGACAGAGATACGATGCTAAACAGCCATAGAGACAGAGATACGATGCTAAACAGCCATAGAGACAGAGATACGATGCTAAACAGCCATAGAGACAGAGATACGATGCTAAACAGCCAGAGAGAAACGATGCTAAACAGCCATAGAGACAGAGATACGATGCTAAACAGCCATAGAGAGAAACGATGCTAAACAGCCATAGAGACAGAGATACGATGCTAAACTGCCATAGAGAGAAACGATGCTAAACAGCCATAGAGAGAAACGATGCTAAACAGCCATAGAGACAGAGATACGATGCTAAACAGCCATAGAGACAGAGATACGATGCTAAACAGCCATAGAGACAGAGATACAATGCTAAACAGCCATAGAGAGAAACGATGCTAAACAGCCATAGAGACAGAGATACGATGCTAAACTGCCATAGAGAGAAACGATGCTAAACAGCCATAGAGAGAAACGATGCTAAACAGCCATAGAGAGACAGAGATACGATGCTAAACTGCCATAGAGACAGAGATACGATGCTAAACAGCCATAGAGACAGAGATACGATGCTAAACAGCCATAGAGACAGAGATACGATGCTAAACAGCCATAGAGACAGAGATACGATGCTAAACTGCCATAGAGAGAAACGATGCTAAACAGCCATAGAGAGAAACGATGCTAAACAGCCATAGAGAGACAGAGATACGATGCTAAACAGCCATAGAGACAGAGATACGATGCTAAACAGCCATAGAGACAGAGATACGATGCTAAACTGCCATAGAGACAGAGATACGATGCTAAACAGCCATAGAGACAGAGATACGATGCTAAACAGCCATAGAGACAGAGATACGATGCTAAACAGCCATAGAGAGACAGATACAATGCTAAACAGCCATAGAGACAGAGATACGATGCTAAACAGCCATATAGACAGAGATACGATGCTAAACTGCCATAGAGACAGAGATACGATGCTAAACAGCCATAGAGACAGAGATACGATGCTAAACAGCCATAGAGACAGAGATACGATGCTAAACAGCCATAGAGAGACAGATACAATGCTAAACAGCCATAGAGACAGCGATACGATGCTAAACAGCCATAGAGAAACGATGCTAAACAGCCATAGAGACAGAGATTCGATGCTAAACAGCCATAGAGACAGAGATACGATGCTAAACAGCCATATAAAGACAGATACAGTTGAAGTCGGAAGTTGATATACACTTAGGTTGGAGTCATTAAAACTCGGTTTTCAACCACTCCACAAATTTCTTGTTAACAAACTTTAGTTTGGCAAGTCAGTTAGAACATCCACTTTGTGCATGACACAAGTCATTTTTCCAACAATTGTTAACAGACAGATTATTTCACTTATAATTCACTGTATAACAATTCCAGTGGGTCAGAAGTTTACATACACTAAGTTGACTGTGCCTTTAAACAGCTTGGAAATGTACAGAAAATGATGTCATGGCTTTAGAAGCTTCTGATTGGCTAATTGACATCATTTGAGTCAATTGGAGGTGTACCTGTGGATGTATTTCAAGGCCTACCTTCAAACTCAGGGCCTCTTTGCTTGACATCATGGGAATATCAAAAAAAATCAGCCAAGACCTCCACAAGTCTGGTTCATCCTTGGGAGCAATTTCCAAAAGCCTGAAGGTACCACGTTCATCTGTACAAACAATAGTACGCAAGTATAAACACCATGGGACCATGCAGCCGTCATACCGTTCAGGAAGGAGACGCGTTCTGTCTCCTAGAGATGAACGTACTTTGGTGCGAAAAGTACAAATCAATCCCAGAACAACAGCAAAGGACCTTGTGAAGATGCTGGAGGAAACAGGTACAAAAGTATCTATATCCACAGTAAAACGAGTCCTATATCGACATAACCTGAAAGGCTGCGTAGCAAGTAAGAAGCCACTGCTCCAAAACCGCCATAAAAAAGCCAGACTACGGTTTACAACTGCACATGGGGACAAAGATCGTACTTTTTGGAGAAATGTCCTCTGGTCTGATGAAACAAAAATAGAACTGTTTGGCCATAATGACCATTGTTATGTTTGGAGGAAAAAGGGGGAGGCTTGCAAGCCGAAGAACACCATCCCAACCGTGAAGCACGGGGGTGGCAGCATCATGTTGTGGGGGTGCTTTGCTGCAGGAGGGACTGGTGAACTTCACAAAATGGATGGCATCATGAGGATGGAAAATTATGTGGATTTATTGAAGCAACATCCCAAGACATCAGTCAGGAAGTTAAAGCTGGTCGCAAATGGGTCTTCCAAATGGACAATGACCCAAGCATACTTCCAAAGTTGTGGCAAAATGGCTTAAGGACAACAAAGTCAAGGTATTGGAGTGGCCATCACAAAGCCCTGACCTCAATCCTATAGAGAATGTGTGGGCAGAACTGAAAAAGCATGTGCGAGCAAGAAGGCCTACAAACCTGACTCAGTTACACCAGCTCTGTCAGGTGGAATGGGCCAAAATTCACCCAACTTATTGTGGGAAGCTTGTGGAAGGCTACCCAAAATGTTTGACCCAAGTTAAATAATTTTAAAGGCAATGCTACCAAATACTAATTGAGTGTATGTAAACTTCTGACCCACTGGGAATGTGATGAAAGAAATAAAAGCTGAAATAAATCATTCTCTCTACTATTATTCTGACATTTCACATTCTTAAAATAAAGTGGTGATCCTAACTGACCTAAGACAGGGAATTTTTACTAGGATTCAATGTCAGGAATTTGGCTAAGGTGTATGTAAACTTCCGACTTCAACTGTATGATGCTAAACAGCCATAGAGAGACAGAGACACTGCAGAGGGTAAGCTTCAATTCTGACCAATGGAGGCGAAGAAGATGATGGCGAGGAAGTCTCTGATTGGCTCGATGCAGCCCATGACCTCCGTGGTGCAAATCTGACCCTGCGAGGAGAGAAGCGCTCCAGCCAGGAAGCAGCCCAGCTCCATGGAAATGTCCAGGAACTCTGTCACCTGGGAAACGCCAGGGGAAAAACATAATTTGACATACACTATATCCATTCTACCAACTGTAACAATTTATATCATAAACTCCCTAATTACACAGTATTGCTTTGTATTGGCATGTCCATTGTAGTACTTGATTGTACAGGAAACATATTCTCTGTTGGAGAAGAGAGCTATATCTCACAGAAGAGGACAGAGGAGGGGGAGTTATATCTCACAGAGGAGAGGACAGAGGAGGGGGAGTTATATCTCACAGAGGAGAGGATAGAGGGGGGAGCTATATCTCACAGAGGAGAGGAGAGGGGGGAGTTATATCTCACAGAGGAGAGGACAGAGGAGGGGGAGTTATATCTCACAGAGGAGAGGATAGAGGGGGGAGCTATATCTCACAGAGGAGAGGAGAGGATAGAGGGGGGAGCTATATCTCACAGAAGAGAGGATAGAGGGGGGGAGCTATATCTCACAGAGGAGAGGATAGGGGGAAGCTATATCTCACAGAGGAGAAGACAGAGGGGGGAGCTACATCTCACAGAGGAGAGGACAGGATAGAGGGGGGAGCTATATCTCACAGAAGAGAGGATAGAGGGGGGGAGCTATATCTCACAGAGGAGAGGATAGGGGGGAGCTACATCTCACAGAGGAGAGGAGAGGATAGAGGGGGGAGCTATATCTCACAGAGGAGAGGACAGAGGGGGGAGCTACATCTCACAGAGGAGAAGACAGAGGGGGGAGCTACATCTCACAGAGGAGAGGACAGAGGGGGGAGCTACATCTCACAGAGGAGAGGATAGAGGAGGGAGCTACATCTAACAGAGGAGAGGATAGAGGAGGGAGCTACATCTAACAGAGGAGAGGATAGAGGAGGGAGCTACATCTAACAGAGGAGAGGATAGAGGAGGGAGCTACATCTAACAGAGGAGAGGATAGAGGAGGGAGCTACATCTAACAGAGGAGAGGATAGAGGAGGGAGCTACATCTAACAGAGGAGAGGATAGAGGAGGGAGCTACATCTAACAGAGGAGAGGATAGAGGAGGGAGCTACATCTAACAGAGGAGAGGATAGAGGAGGGAGCTACATCTAACAGAGGAGAGGATAGAGGAGGAGCTACATCTAACAGAGGAGAGGATAGAGGAGGGAGCTACATCTAACAGAGGAGACGATAGAGGAGGGAGCTACATCTAACAGAGGAGACGATAGAGGAGGGAGCTACATCTAACAGAGGAGAGGATAGAGGAGGGAGCTACATCTAACAGAGAGAGGATAGAGGAGGAGTAGTTACATCTAACAGAGGAGAGGATAGAGGAGGGAGTTACATCTAACAGAGGAGAGGATAGAGGAGGGAGCTACATCTAACAGAGGAGAGGATAGAGGAGGGAGCTACATCTAACAGAGGAGAGGATAGAGGAGGGAGCTACATCTAACAGAGGAGAGGATAGAGGAGGGAGCTACATCTAACAGAGGAGAGGATAGAGGAGGAGCTACATCTCACAGAGGAGAGGATAGAGGAGGGAGCTACATCTAGAGGAGGTAGCTACATCTACGAGAGAGGATAGAGGAGGGAGCCTACATCTAACAAGCGAGAGCATAGAGAGGGAGCTATCATCTACCAGGAGAGGATAGAGGACAGGGATCTACATCTAACAGGGAGAGGGATAGAGGAGGGAGCTACATCTCACAGAGGAGAGGATAGAGGAGGGAGCTACATCTAACAGAGGAGAGGATAGAGGAGGGAGCTACATCTCACAGAGGAGAGGATAGAGGAGGGAGCTACATCTCACAGAGGAGAGGATAGAGGAGGGAGCTACATCTCACAGAGGAGAGGATAGAGGAGGGAGCCTCACATCTAACAGAGGAAGACAGAGGAGGGAGCTACATCTAACAGAGGAGAGGACGGGAGGAGCACATCTAACGACTGAGAGGATAGAGGAGGGAGCTACATCTAACAGGAGAGATAGAGGAGGAGCTACATCTAACCGAGTAGAAGGATAGAGGAGGAGCTACATCTACTAAGGAGAGGACGAGGAGGGAGCTAAAAAGTCTAACAGGGAGAGGATAGAGGAGGGAGCTACATCTCACGAGGGACGATAGAGGAGGGAGCTACATCTCACAGAGGAGAGGATAGAGGAGGGACTACATCTCACAGAGGAGTATAGAGAGGGAGCTACTCTCCACAGAGGAGAGATTAGATGGAGCTACATCTCACAGAGGAGAGGGATAGAGGAGGGATCTCATCTCACAGAGGAGAGGATATAGGAGTGGAGCCTACCTCTCACAGAGGAGAGGATAGAGGAGGGAACTACAATCTCACGAGGAAGGATAGAGGAGGGAGCTACATCTCACAGAGGAGAGGATAGAGGAGGAACTACATCCTCACAGAGGAGAGGATAGAGGAGGAACTACCTATCTCACAGAGGAGAGGATAGAGGAGGGAGCTACATCTCACAGAGGAGAGGATAGAGGAGGGAGCTACATCTCACAGAGGAGAGGATAGAGGGAGCTACATCTCACAGAGGAGAGGATAGAGGAGGGAGCTACATCTAACAGAGGAGAGGATAGAGGAGGGAGCTACATCTAACAGAGGAGAGGATAGAGGAGGGAGTTACATCTAACAGAGGAGAGGATAGAGGAGGGAGCTACATCTAACAGAAGAGAGGATAGAGGAGGGAGTTACATCTAACAGAGGAGAGGATAGAGGAGGGAGCTACATCTAACAGAGGAGAGGATAGAGGAGGGAGCTACATCTAACAGAGGAGAGGATAGAGGAGGGAGCTACATCTAACAGAGGAGAGGATAGAGGAGGGAGCTACATCTAACAGAGGAGAGGATAGAGGAGGGAGCTACATCTAACAGAGGAGAGGACAGAGGAGGGAGCTACATCTAACAGAGGAGAGGACAGAGGAGGGAGCTACATCTAACAGAGGAGAGGATAGAGGAGGGAGCTACCTCACA
>NW_024059608.1:187500-200769 GCF_016432855.1 Salvelinus namaycush | reverse complement strand
CACCAGAGACAGCACGTAATCATCGCAAAAAAAGCCACGAACGACCTCCTGCGTGAGACTGGCCACGCAGGAACTAAGCTCGCATTGTCTCAAAGAGGAGAAGAGACGGTTGAGGAGAAATGAAGAGTGGGGTAGTTGGGGTTAGTTGGGGGTCTATCCTACTAGGTACTACCCCTACAGGGCAGAGTGAGATCGTTGCCCTCAGGGCAGTATGGGTAAGTTGGGGTCTAACCTACAGGGCAGAGTGGGGTAGTGGGGTCTAACCTATGGCAGAGGTGGGGGGGAGAGTGGGGTAGTTGGGGCCGAAACCTACCAGGGGCAGAATAGAATGGGGTAGTTGGGGTCTAACCTGCAGGGCAGAGATCAGGAGTGGGTAGTTTGGGTCCTCTAACCTGCAGGGCAGAGTGGGGTAGTTGTGGGTCTAACCTGCAGGGCAGAGTGGGGTAGTTGGGGTCTAACCTACACAGGCAGAGTGGGTAGGTTAGTTTGGGGACTAACCTGCAGGGGGCATGAGTGGGTAGTTGGGGTCTAACCTCAGGGCAGAGTGGGGTAGTTGGGGTCTAACCTGCAGGGGCAGCAGGGCAGAGTGGGGTAGTTGGGGTGTCTAAAACTACGGTCGGCGGTCAGGAGATGGGGTAGTTGGGGTCTAACCGCAGGGCAGGTAGTGGGGTATTGGGGCCTAACTCAGGGCAGAATGGTGGAGATGGGGTAGTTGGGGGTCTAACCTGCAGGGGCAGAGTCGTGGGTATTTGGGTCTACCCTACAGGGCAGATGGGGTAAGAATGGCAGGCAAGGTGGCGGTTAGTAGATGGAGGGACCTAACCTGCAGGGCAGAGTGGGTAGTTGGGTTCTAACCTGCAGGGCAGAGTGGGGTAGTTGGGGTCTAACCTGCAGGGCAGAGTGGGGGTAGTTGGGGTCTAACCTACAGGGCAGATAGGTGGTAGTTGGGGACTAACCTGCAGGCCAGAGTGGGGTAGCTATGGGGTCTAACCTGCAGGGCAGGTGGGTAGTTGGGGTCTAACCCTGCAGGGGCAGAGTGGGGTAGTTTGGGGTCTAACCTACAGGCAGAGTGGGGTAGTTGGGGGTCAACCTACAGGGCAGAGTGTGCGAGGGAGTGGGGTCTACTAGTTGGGGTCTAACCTACCTAAGGGCAGAGATGGGGTAGTTGGGGTCTAACCTGCAGGGGCAAGAGGGAGAGAGAGGGGATGGGGTAGTTGGGGTCTAACTGCAGGGGCAGAGTGGGGTAGTTGGGGTCCTAACCTACAGGGCAGAAGTGGGGTAGTTGGGGCTAACCTGCAGGGCAGAGTGGGGTAGTTGGGGTCTAACCTTCAGGCAGAGTGGGTAGTTGGGGTCTAACCTGCAGGGCACAGAGTGGGTAGTTGGGGTCCTAACCTCAGGGCAGAGTGGGTAGTTGGGGTTGTAACCTGCAGAGGCAGAGGGGTAGTTGGGGTCTAACCTGCAGGGGCAAGTGGGGTAATTATTGGGGTAACTAACCTGCAGTGGCAGAGTGGGGGTAGTGGGGTCTAACCTACAGGGCATAGTGGGGTAGTTGGGGTCTCTAACCTACAGGGCAGAATGGGGTACGTTGGGGTCAACCTACAGGGCAGAATGGGGTAGTTATGGGGGTGTCTAACTACAGGGGGCAGAGTGGGGTAGTTGGGGTTTAACCTGCAGGGGCAGAATGGGGTAGTTTAGTTGGGGTCCTAACCTACAGGGCAAGAGTGGGGTAGTTGAGGTCTAACCTACAGGGCAGAATGGGGGTAGTTGGGGTTTAACCTGCGAGGGCAGAGTGGGGTAGTTGTGGGTCTAACCTACAGGGGCAGAGAGAGTGGGTAGTTGGGGTCTAACCTGCAGGGCAGAAGTGGGGTAGTTGGGGTCTAACCTGCACTACATTAATAGATATTATTAAAGTCCAGAAGTCTTCTCTGTCATGGTTATCTGTCTGTGAGGTGTCTTCTGCTACATTCTCTGGCTGGTCCAAAAAACACGCACTAGCGCCTTCTCCTAGCCCCTTGTCTTCTAGCACTAATCTCTTAGTCCCTAGTCTCCTAGTCCCTTCTAGTTCTTACCTCGTTGTTGTGTGGAGTTCTGGAGGAATCTGATAGCTGGGTAAGAAGCAATGATTGAAGGGTAAATGGAAGCCATATCTGATTGATTGGAAGGTATATGGAAGCCATATCTGATTGATGGAAGAGTATATGGAAGCCATATGCTGATTGATTGGAAGTGGTATTCGGAAGCCATATTGATTGATTGGAAGGGTATATGGAAGCCCATATCTGATTGATTGGAAGGGTAATGGAAGGCCATATCTGATTGAGTGGAAGGGTAAATGGAAGCCATATCTGATTGATTGGAAGGGTATATGAAGCCATCTTGATTGATTGGAAGGGTATGGAAGCCTATCTGATTGTGGAAGGGGTAAATGGAAGCCATATCTGATTGATTGGAAGGGTATATGTGAAGCCATATCTGATTGATTGAAGGGAAGGTAATGGAAGCCATAATCTGATTGATTGAAGGGTAATGGAAAGCCATATCTGATATTGGAAGGGTATATGGAAGAATCCATACTGATTTGATTGGAGGGGTAAATGGAAGCCATATCTGATTGATTGGAAGGGTATATGGAAGCCATATCTGATTGATTGGAAGGGTAATGGAAGCCATACTGATTGATTGGAAGGGTAAATGGAAGCCAATTGATTGATTGGAGGGTAATGGAAGCCATATCTGATTGATTGGAAGGGTATATGGAGAAGCCATATCTGATTGATTGGAAAGGGTGGTAAATGGAAGCCATATCGATTGATTGGAAGGGTATATGGAAGCCATATCTGATTGATTGGAAGGGTAAATGGGAAGCCATATCTCGATGATTGGAAAGGTAAATGGAAGCCATCACACCAATCTGGTTCCTTCAGGTCCTGTGCTAACCTCTAACCAGGTAAGAGGCTAGGGGCCTCTGTTTCTGGAACCTCTTTCCCATTGATTTATCCTGCAATAAATGTTGTTCAATTGATTAGTATGCCAGTTTGTCTTCTTCAAATGCCTCTAATCTAATTGTAAAAGAATCAGTTATTACTTTACTGTGTTTGAGTAATCCAATAATTACCATTTTGGACAGGTACCATTTGAAAAGTAACCGACCAACACCTGATTGTGCTACATTACCTGGCCGTAGTCCAGAAAAGAAGCCCTAGTCCCTTATCCTAGTTCCTTTCCCCCTAGCCCCATGTATCCTAGTCCCTTTTATTCCCTAACTCGTTGTTGGTGCAGATCTAAAGAATCACATGCTGGCCAGTGAAGAAGCAATGATTGGAAGGATGTATTTGTTTATATGGAAGCCATATTGATTGATTGAAAGGATATATGGAAGCTGGTCACACCTAGCTGATTCCTTCATGTCTGTGCTGACCGCGACAGAGGCTAGGGTTGTTTCTGGACATTAGCCTCTTACCCTGGCCTATAGGTCAAAGGCTAAAGGTCAGTTGGCATTCAGCATGCATAAGGAGGGGGCTTCTCGAAGCCGGAGGGCCCGTAGACGGGGCAAGGGTAAGAGGGAAGGGGGTTGGGTGTGTTAGCATGTAACCCTGACCAGGGTCCTGGGAGCCAGTCTGAAGGTGGGCTGGCTGGGGGCCTGGGAGAAGGCTGGCTCTGGCTCTCCTCTGACGGAGAGGATGGGGGGGTCAGGGTCATCTCCAGGCCGGGCTGGGGGGTGGAGGGGGCCTGGTAACTGCTGTGTGTGTGCGAAAGACAGAGAGAAAGAAGAGGAAGAGGAAGAGAGAGAACAACAGAGTGAGAGAGAGAGAGAGACGAGCGGTCAGGAGAGAGAGACAAAGAGAGAGAGAAGAGAGAGGAGAGAGACACAGAGAGGAGACATTCATATCCCTGGATGACGAGAAGCTTTGGAAATACTATTTTAGTTGGGGTCTAACCTGCAGGGGCAGAGTGGGGTAGTTGGGTTATTTTTTACCTGCATGGGCAAAGCGGGGTAGTTGGGGTAGGCGGGCAGGGCCCTGTTCGATTGGGGCAGAGAAGCCAGCGTAGGTCACCACGTGCTGGGTGGGGTTATACATGATGTGGGGGGTGGGTGGGGACTGGGGGACATCTGGGGGCAGGAGCCTGAGATAGAGGAGACAGAAGGAGGAAGGGGGGAGGAGGGGAGGAAGACAGAAGGAGGAAAGGAAGGAGGGGGAAGGGAGGGAGACAGAAGGAGGAAAGGGGAGATGGAGGGGAGAGAGGAAGTGGAAGGGAGAGAGGGAGGGAGGGAAGGGGGAAAGAGGGGAGGGAAGGAGAAGGAGGAGAAATTGGGATAGAGGGGGGAGAGCGATGGGGGAAGGGAGAGGGGAGGGAGGGAGAGGAGAGAGGAAGGGGAGGGGTGGGGAGGGGAAGGGAGGAGAGAGAGAGAGAGGGGAGGGAGAAAGAGAGAGAGAGGGAAGGAGGGAAGGGAGAGGGGAGGGAAAGAGGGGGAGCGAAGGAGGGAGAGAGGGGGGGAAGGGGGGAGGGGAAGGGATAGGGGAGGGAGGGAGAGAGGGGAGGGAGGGGGAAGGGGAGAGGAGAGGGAGGGGAAGGAGGGAGAAAGGGAGAGGGGAGGGAGGGGAGGGAGGGAGAAAGAGGGAAGGGAAAGAGGGAGAGGAAGGGAGGAAGAGAGGAGGGAAGGGAGAGGGGAGGGGGAGGAGAGAAGACGGGAGGAGAGGGAAGGAGAGAGAGAGGGGAGGGAAGGGGACGAGGGAAAGGGGGAAGAGAGAGGGAGGGAGAGGAGAGGGGAGGGAAAAGAGGGAGAGCGAAGAGGAGGAGAGAGGGGAGAGAGGAGAGAAGGGGGAAGAGAGAGGAATACATATAGTTAGTGTCACAATAACAAATGAAATAGCTACCTAACAAACAGACTGTGTTCTAGGTTACTGTGTATTAGAGGTCGAGCCGATTATGATTTTTCAATGCCGATACCGATTATTGAGGACAAAAAAAGCCGATACCGATTAATCGGCCGATTTATAAAAAAAAAAAATAATAATATAATATATATATCATACACACACACACATTTTGTAATAATGACAATTGCAACAATACTGAAATGAACAATGAACACTTTTATTTTAACTTAATATAATACATAAATACACACACGCACACAGCTCTGAAGTGACAATGATACTGAAGAGTCTGCTTAGGAGACAAATACTCTCAACTGTTTGAATAAAAATAGAGTTTAAGTTACCTGTGATGAATGTTGAAAACAAAAACTTTAATTTCTATATGCAGGAAATCCTATTTTAATAATAGGCATGGTAAGAATTGACAACCAAAGTGCGAGTCATAATTCCCATGACACCTTCTAGCAAAATCTGAAAAGGGGTTCCTTCATTTATTCCACAGGATATTTTATGATTCACTTAAAATAAGGTCTGTGTTTCGTGTAGGCTTACATCACCGTGCCAATTTTATAAACTGTGTAGATATCCATAGGAACAAGGTAACTCTGATCAAATGGCTGAATATAAGCAAAGATAAAAAAAATTGTAGAGTGGATTTATGAAAATATGTTGGTACCTTATCCTAGTGAGATTTACACGGGTATTAAAACGTCGAGGCGGTTTAAGCCTGCACGAAACACAGACCTTATTTGAAGTAGATCAAGACATTCTTATGGAAGACATGAACGGTAAAATAATGAAGGAACCCCTTTCAAATTCAGCCGCAAGTTATTACAGGAATTATAACGCGGACATATTTCTCTCTAAACCATATACCTTTGACTAAATCCGGAAACATCACCTCGAAACAAAACGTTTATTCCGTTCCGTTATTATATAACGGGTGGCATCATGAGTCTAAATATTCCTGTTACATTGCACAACCTTCAATGTTTTCATAATTACGTAAAATTCTGGCAAATTAGTTCGCAAAGAGCCAGGCGGCCCAAACTGTGTATTACTACCTGACTCTGCGTGCAATGAACGCAAGAGAAATGACACAATTTCACCTGGTTAATATTGCCTGCTAACCTGGATTTATTTTAGCTAAATATGCAGGTTTAAAAATATATACTTGTGTATTGATTTTAAGAAAGGCATTGATATGGTTAGTACACATTGGAGCAATGACAGTCATTGATTGATTGTTTTTATAAGATAAGTTTAGCTAGCTAGCAACTTACCTTGGCTTACTGCATTCGCTAACAGGCAGGCTCCTCGTGGAGTGCAATGTAATCAGGGTGTTAGAGCATTGGACTAGTTAACTGTAAGGTTGCAAGATTGGTTTCCCCGAGCTGACAAGGTTAAAAATCTGTCGTTCTGCCTCGTTCCTAGGCCGTCATTGAAAATAGAAATGTGTTCTTAACTGACTGCCTAGTTAAATAAAGATTAAATAAAGGTGTATTTTTTTTAATTTTAAATAAATTTAAAAAAATCGGCGCCCAAAAATAACGATTTCCGATTGTTATGAAAACTTGAAATCGGCCCCGATTAATCGGCCATTCCGATAATCGGTCGACCTTCACTGTGTATACATATAGTGTGTGTGTGTGTGTGCCCACCAGGTCCTTGTAAGCCCCCAGTATAGCAGCTGTGATGATTCCCAGGAACAGGCCCATTATGTTGAGCACCACACAGACCCACAGCAGACGATGGAGATGGACCACATCCCAGCAGCTACTCACCCCCGTGAACTATAGTACTTGGTATGGTAGTCTGGACTGGAGGAGGAGAGAGGAGACAGAGTGAACTCATAGTACTGGGTATGGTGGTCTGGACTGGAGGAGGAGAGAGGAGACAGAGTGAACTCCATAGTACTGGGTATGGTATCCTGGACTGGGGAGGAGAGAGAGGAGGACAGAGTGAACTCATAGTACTGGGTATGTGTGGTCTGGACTGGAGGAGAGAGGAGACAGCAGACAGTACCACACACACCTCCGCGCTTGAACGCAAAACATGAACACACACACACACACACACACACACACACACAAACACACAGGTTGTTTCCTTACCTCTCACAGCTGTACAGGTCACACAGAGTAAGCAGTGTTGCTCTTCATTCTCACTTTACACTCACTGTTGAATGAGCTGCACTTTACCTGCAGACAGACAGAACAGAGACAAAGAGACATTGCTATGGCAGCAAATAACAAATATGTAACTGTCAGTAGATGGCGCCAGAGAGCCCGAGAAAAAAACCCACAGCCAACCCGTCCCTAAGGCTGCAGGTAACCTGTAAACGCCCATAACCCCTAACTATGTATTCTCAGACTCTATGCCCCCATAACCCCTAAATGTATTCTCAGGCTCTATCTTGCCCCCATAACCCCCTAATAGTATTATCTACACCCCATAACCTAACTATGTTATATTCAGACTCTAAAGATAGACTACGTCCCCCTCCCCATAACCCCTAACTATGTATTATCTCAGACTCTAAAGATAGCTACGTCCCCCCCCATAACCCCTAACTATGTATTATCTCAGACCTAAAGATAGATCTACGTCCCCCCCATAACCCCTAACTATGTATTATCTCAGACTCTAAAGATAGATCTACGTCCCCCCCATAACCCCTAACTATGTATTATCTCAGACTCTAAAGCTAGATCTACCCCCCCATAAGCCCTAACTATGTATTATCTACCCCCCCCCCCCCCCATAACCCTAACTATGTATTATCTCAGACTAAAGATCGATCTATGTCCCCCCCATAACCCCTAACTATGTATTATCTCAGACTAAAGATCGATCTATGTCCCCCCCATAACCCCTAACTATGTATTATCTCAGACTAAAGATAGATCTATGTCCCCCCCATAACCCTAACTAGTATTATCTCAGACTAAAGATAGATCTATGTCCCCCCCATAACCCCTAACTATGTATTATCTCAGACTAAAGATAGATCTACGTCCCCCCCATAACCCCTAACTATGGATTATCTCGACTAAAGATAGATCTATGTCCCCCCATAACCCCTAACTATGTATTATCTCAGACTCTAAAGATAGATCTACGTCCCCCCCATAACCCCTAAACTATGTATTATCTCAGACTCTAAAGATAGATCTACGTCCCCCCCATAACCCCTAACTATGTATTATATCAGACTCTAAAGCTGATACTACCCCCCATAAGCCCTAACTATGTATTATCTACCCCCCCCCCCCCCATAACCCTAACTATGTATTATCTCAGACTAAAGATCGATCTATGTCCCCCCCATAACCCCTAAATATGTATTATCTCAGACTAAAGATAGATCTAAGTCCCCCCCATAACCCCTAACTATGTATTATCTCAGACTAAAGATCGATCTATGTCCCCCCATAACCCCTAACTATGTATTATCTCAGACTAAAGATAGATCTATGTCCCCCCCATAACCCCTAACTATGTATTATCTCAGACTAAAGATAGATCTATGTCCCCCATAACCCCTAACTATGATTATCTCAGACTAAAGATAGATCTACGTCCCCCCCATAACCCTAACTATGTATTATCTCAGACTAAAGATAGATCTATGTCCCCCCCATAACCCCTAACTATGTATTATCTAGACTAAAGATAGATCTACGTCCCCCCCATAACCCCTAACTATGATTTATCTCAGACTAAAGATCGATCTATGTCCCCCCCATAACCCCTAACTATGTATATCTCAGACTAAAGATAGATCTACGTCCCCCCATAACCCCTAACTATGTATTATCTCAGACTAAAGATAGATCTATGTCCCCCCCATAACCCCTACTATGTATATTATTATTCAGACTAAAGATAGATCTATGTCCCCCCCATAACCCCTAACTATGTATTATCTCAGACTAAAGATAGATCTACGTCCCCCCCATAACCCCTAACTATGTATTATCTCAGACTAAAGATAGATCTATGTCCCCATAACCCCTAACTATGTATTATCTCAGACTAAAGATAGATCTATGTCCCCCCATAACCCCTAACTATGTATTATCTCAGACTAAAGATAGTCTATGTCCCCCCCATAACCCCTAACTATGTATTATCTCAGACTAAAGATAGATCTATGTCCCCCCCATAACCCCTAACTATGTATTATCTCAGACTAAAGATAGATCTATGTCCCCCCATAACCTCACTAGTATTATATCAGACTAAAGATAGATCTATGTCCCCCCCATAACCCCTAACTATGTATTATCTCAGACTAAAGATAGATCTACCCCCCCCATAACCCCTAACTATGTATTATCTCAGACTAAAGATAGATCTATGTCCCCCCCATAACCCTAACTATGTATTATCTCAGACTAAAGATAGATCTATGTCCCCCCATAACCCCTAACTATGTATTATCTCAGACTAAAGATAGATCTATGTCCCCATAAACCCTAACTATGTATTATCTCAGACTAAAGATAGATCTACCCCCCCCATAACCCCTAACTATGTATTATCTCAGACTAAAGATAGATCTACCCCCCCATAACCCCTAACTATATGTATTATCTCAGACTAAAGATAGATCTATGTCCCCCATAACCCCTAACTATGTATTATCTCAGACTAAAGATAGATCTATGTCCCCCCCATAACCCCTAACTATGTATTATCTCAGACTAAAGATAGATCTATGTCCCCCCCATAACCCCTAACTATGTATTATTCAGACAAAGATAGATCTATGTCCCCCCCATAACCCTAACTATGTATTATCTCAGACTAAAGATAGATCTATGTCCCCCCCCTCCACTATTAAAGGAATAGGGTGTTATTTCAGACACAGGCTCAATCTCCATGGTAACACTGTGAACACGCTGTACTGAGTGGGAAGGGAAAGATCCACCCCACGACTTTTACTAACTCTGTAAAGACTTCATCTAGCTTTAATGAATTCTGAAAGCCATAAGCAAGTCATTCAACGATTTTTACACACAGTAAACTTAGGAAGGATGTGAGTGCGTGGTGGGGGGTGAAGGTGTGTGGAGGAGGTGGGGGGTGAAGGTGTGTGGAGGAGGTGGGGGTGGAGTTGTGGAGGAGGTGTGTGTGTGTGTGTGTGTGTGTGTGTGTGGGGGTGTGTGTGTGTGTGTGTGTGTGTGGGTGTGTGTGGGTGCTCTGATTCACCTCAGTATAATAGTTGTCGTAGGCGTACCCTGATCCACTGGCGTAGAACTCACACCTGTCCTCCAACAGCGGCCTCCTGTCCTGAGAGAGGAAACAGAGAGGAGATTCAAGTTGAAACTGACAGTATTTACAACATGAAATCTTATTAAAATGTGTTCATATATACACCCCCAGGAAGAATATGAATACTTTTCTGACAAGCGAGCCATTAGATATGGTCATTTTGACGTTTTCATAAATTCTTAGAATGTTTTGGAATTACGTAGAGTAAGGCATATGTGAAAATTCTATAGCAATATATAGTGTGAAAATTCTATAGCAATATATAGTGTGAAAATTCTATAGCAATATATAGTGTGAAAATTCTATAGCAATATATATGTGAAAATTCTATAGCAATATATAGTGGGGAAATGGCTGTGCGTTTGGACAATTAATAGACACTGCAGTAAATAAAACCTAATAAAAGACCGGAGTCTACGCAGACTGGTCGGTGCGCTATAGCCAATCAGAGCTACAGTGGTCATACTACAGTAGGCCTTTAGTTTGTGTGTCGGGGGCTAGGGTCAGTCTGTATATCTGGAGTATTTCTCCTGTTTATCTGGTGTCCTGTGTGAATTTAAGTATGCTCCCTCTAACTCTCTCTCTTTTTTCTCTTCTCTCGGAGGACCTGAGCCCTAGGACCATGCCTCAGGACTACCTGGCCTGATGACTCCTTGCTGTCCCCAGTCCACCTGGTCGTGCTGCTGCTCCAGTTTCAACTGTTCTGCCTGCGGCTATGGAACCCTGACCTGTTACCGGACGTGCTACCTGTTCCCGGACCTGCTTTTTTCGACTCTCTCTCTCTCTACCGCACCTGCTGTCTCTAACTCTGAATGATCGGCTATGAAAAGCCAAATGTCATTTACTCCTGAGGTGCTGACCTGTTGCACCCTCTACAACCACTGTGATTATTATTATTCGACCATGCTGGTCAACTATGAACATTTGAACATCTTGGCCATGTACTGTTAAATCTCCACCCGGCACAGCCAGAAGAGGACTGGCCACCCTTCATAGCCTGGTTCCTCTCTAGGTTTCTGTATAGCAATTTGTGACATTGGCTGATGTAAATCAGGTATCTGTTTTTTATTTTCAATAAATTTGCAAAACAAATCTAAAAACATGTTTTGCTTTGTCATTATGGGGTATTGTGATGTCATTATGGGGTATTGTGTAAATTGTTGAGGATTTGTTTTTATTTAATCAATTTTAGAATAAGGCTGTAACTTAACAACATGTGGAAAATGTCAAGGGGTCTGAATACTTTCTGAAGGGACTGTAGGTGTATTTTGTGGCTTTTTGCAAATGCGTTCTAATGATCTAAAGTGGCGCTGTTGCAACTGATGGCAGGTCCTACTGCCTGTAAACACACAGTCCAGTTCATAGTGAATGATGACAGGTCCTACTGCCTGTAAACACACAGTCCAGTTCAAAGTGAATGATCATCTATGAGATGTTTCTACAACTTGATTGTTGTCAACCTGTGGTAAATTCAATTGATTCAATCAAAAACGAAGACATGAGGTCGAAGGAATTGTTCGTAGAGCTCCGAGACAGGATTGTGTCGAGGCACAGATCTGGGGAAGGGTACCAAAAAGTGTCTGCAGCAATGAAGGTCCCCAAGAAGTGGCCTCCATCATTCTTAAATGGAAGAAGTTTGGAACTGCCAAGACTCTTCCTAGAGCTGGCCGCCCGGCCAAACTGAGCAATCGGTGGAGAAGGGTCTTGGTCAGGGAGGTGACTAAGAACCCGATGGTCACTCTGACAGAGCTCTAGAGTTCCTCTGTGGAGATGGGAGAACCTTCCAGAAGGACAACCAGCTCTGTAGCGCTCCACCAATCAGGCCTTTATGGTAGAGTGACTAGACGGAAGCCACTCCTCAGTAGAAGGCACATGACAGCCTGCTTGATGTTTGCCAAAAGGCACCTAAAGACTCTCAGACCATGAGAAACAAGATTCCCTGGTCTGATGAAACCAAGATAATTGAATGCCAAGCGTCACGTCTGGAGGAAACCTGGCACCATCCCTACGGTGAAGCGTGGTGGTGGCAGCATCATGCTGTGGGGAGGTTTTTTAGTGGCAGGGACTGAGAGACTAGTCAGGATCAAGGCAAAGATGAACAAAGCGAAGTACAGAGAGATCCTTGATGAAAACCTGCTCCAGATCGCTTCAGGACCTCAGACTGGGGCGAAGGTTCACCTTCCAACAGGACAACGAACCTAAGCACACAGCCAAGACAATGCAGGAGTGGTTTCGGGACAAGTCTCTTAATGTCCTTGAGCGGCCCAGACAGAGCCCGGACTTGAACCCAATCAAACATCTCTAGAGAGGCCTGAAAATAGCTGTGCAGCAACACTCCCCATCCAACCTGACAGAGCTTGAGAGGATCTGCAAAGAAGAATGGGAGAAACTCCCCAAATACAGGTGTGCCAAGCTTGTAGCGTCATACCCAAGAAGACTCAAGGCTGTAATCACTGCCAAAGGTGCTTCAACAAAGTACTGAGATAATGGTCTGAATACTTATGTAAATGTGAAATTTCAGTTTATTTTTTATTTTTTATAAATTAGCAAAAAAAATTGTGTTGTCATTATGGGGTACTGTGTGTAGATTTATGAAATTGTTTTTTCCCCCTCATCAGTTTTAGAATAAGGCTGTAACCTAACAAAAGGTGGAAAATGTCAAGGTGTCTGAATAAATCCGATAGGATTTCTGAAAATATGTCGATACCACAGGAGTGCTCTTACATTTGGGAACTTTACAGTCCTATTGATCAAACAACCATGAAAAGTTAGGCTCTCTCTCCCTCAGTTATGTACATCATCAACAACTAATGCTAGCCAGAGCAAGATGAGCTAAAATCTAACCAAGGAACATTAAATAAACCCTCTCAAACTGTTTCAGCTAGTTGACCGTCATAATTGCACTGATAAACGATGTGGAATTGTAGCCTACTCGTCCTTCTGCAGTTTGCCTGCACCCAAGCTAACTGGCTATTTTGCTAGCTAGCTACTTCCAAACACAAATGGGAGAACACCTCACTCTGACCATTTTACTCACCCTAGCAGAGCTGGTTAGAATGTTTACATGTTATCTAGAGCGTTCTTGACTATCTATTAAACTGAAACAGTGCAT
>NW_024059608.1:167500-182500 GCF_016432855.1 Salvelinus namaycush | reverse complement strand
CCCATCAATAGGAAGGCAAGGTAATGACATCACCATATTGTTACCTACTGTTCTGTGCCTTCATGTTTACAAATGCCAAAGGGGTAGACATGGGAATCGGGTTAGAGTTAGAGTAATGGGTTAGGGTTAGAGGTTAGGAGTTAGGGGTAAGGGATTAGGGTAAATTGTCAGGTTAGGGGTAAGGGTTAGGGTTAGGGGTAAGGATTAGGGGTAAGGGATTAGGGGTTAGGGATTAGGGGTTAGGGTTAACGTCAGGTTAGGGTTAAAGGTTAAGGGTTAGGGTAAAGGTTAGGGGTTAGGGTTAAGGGTTAACGTCAGCTTAGGGTTAGGGGTAAGGGTTAGGGGTAAGGGTTTGGGTTAAGGGTTAACATCAGGTTAGGGGTAAGGGTTAACGTCAGGTTAGGGTTAGGGGTAAGGGTTAGGGGTAAGGGTTAACGTCAGGTTAGGGTTAGGGGTAAGGGTTAACGTCAGGTTAGGGTTAGGGGTAAGGGTTAGAGGTAAGGGTTAACGTCAGGTTAGGGTTAGGGGTAAGGGTTAACGTCAGGTTAGGGTTAGGGGTAAGGGGTAACGTCAGGTTAGGGTTGGGGTAAGGGTTAGGGGTAAGGGTTAACGTCAGGTTAGGGTTAGGGGTAAGGGTTAGGGGTAAGGGTTAACGTCAGGTTAGGGGTAAGGGTTAGGGGTAAGGGTTAACGTCAGGTTGGGGTAAGGGTTAGGGGTAAGGGTTAACGTCAGGTTAGGGTTAGGGGTAAGGTTTAACGTCAGGTTAGGGTTAGAGATAAGGGTTAGGGCTAAGGGTTAACGTCAGGTTAGGGTTAGGGGTAAGGGTTAACGTCAGGTTAGGGGTAAGGGTTAGGGGTAAGGGTTAACGTCAGGTTAGGGTTAGGGGTAAGGGTTAACGTCAGGTTAGGGGTAAGGGTTAACGTCAGGTTAGGGTTAGGGGTAAGGGTTAGGGGTAAGGGTTAACGTCAGGTTAGGGGTAAGGGTTAGGGGTAAGGGTTAACGTCAGGTTAGGGGTAAGGGTTAACGTCAGGTTAGGGTTAGGGGTAAGGGTTAGGGGTAAGGGTTAACGTCAGGTTAGGGGTAAGGGTTAGGGGTAAGGGTTAACGTCAGGTTAGGGGTAAGGGTTAACATCAGGTTAGGGTTAGGGGTAAGGGTTAACGTCAGGTTACGGTTAGGGGTAAGGGTTAACGTCAGGTTACGGTTAGGGGTAAGGGTTAACGTCAGGTTACGGTTAGGGGTAAGGGTTAACGTCAGGTTAGGGTTAGGGGTAAGGGTTAACGTCAGGTTAGGGTTAGGGGTAAGGGTTAACGTCAGGTTAGGGGTAAGGGTTAACGTCAGGTTAGGGTTAGGGGTAAGGGTTAACGTCAGGTTAGGGGTAAGGGTTAGGGGTAAGGGTTAACGTCAGGTTAGGGGTAAGGGTTAACGTCAGGTTAGGGTTAGGGGTAAGGGTTAACGTCAGGTTAGGGTTAGGGGTAAGGGTTAGGGGTAAGGGTTAACGTCAGGTTAGGGTTAGGGGTAAGGGTTAACGTCAGGTTAGGGTTAGGGGTAAGGGTTAACGTCAGGTTACGGTTATGGGTAAGGGTTAACGTCAGGTTACGGTTAGGGGTAAGGGTTAACGTCAGGTTACGGTTAGGGGTAAGGGTTAACGTCAGGTTAGGGTTAGGGGTAAGGGTTAACGTCAGGTTAGGGTTAGGGGTAAGGGTTAACGTCAGGTTAGGGATCAGGGTTAAAGACTCACCATGGGTCTTCGATTCTCTAGCAAATTAATTCCAACGATCCCTAAGAACGCTCCGAAACTCAGCTGGAGAAAGAGAGAGAAAGAGGGGAAGAGGTTTAGAACGGGTTACACTTTATTTACAGAGATTGTTGACTTTCAACTCGAGGAGAGAGTTCAGTCTGTTGTTACGGTGATAACTGTGGTGCTAGAGGAGAGAGTTTAGTCAGTTGTTATGGTGATAACTGTGGTGCTCGAGGAGAGAGTTCGGTCAGTTGTTATGGTGATAACTGTGGTGCTCGAGGAGAGAGTTCGGTCAGTTGTTATGGTGATAACTGTGGTGCTCGAGGAGAAAGTTCAGTCAGTTGTTATGGTGATAACATAACAACAGTAACGTTTTAAATGGCACCCTATTACCTTTGCAGTGCACATCTTTTGACCAGAGTGGGCCCTGCATAGGGAATAGGGTGCCGTTTGGGATGCTGCCAGTGACTCACGGTGATGCCAGGGTAGTATCCAGCGACAGCCACGTTCCCGGTACGGGTGGCAGAGACCAGTCCCACCACCAGAACCACCACAGACAGAGACAACAGGGAGATGGTCACCCATAACGCTGTCCTCCGACGCTTCATATACTGAGCTGGAGAGAGGGGAGGGAGGGGAGAGAGACAGAGAGTGAGGGAGAGAGAGAGAGAGATACGGAGAGAGAGAGACAGAGAAAGAAAGAGAGAGAGAAAGAGACAGAGAGAGAGAGAGGCAGAGAGAGAGAGAGAGAGAGAGAGAAAGAGAGAGACAGAGAGAGAGACAGAGAGAGAGAGAGAGAGAGAGAGAGAGAGAGAGAGAGAGAGAGAGAGAGAGAGAGAGAGAGAGAGAGGAGAAAGGGAGATGATGAGAAATACCATAATCAACTCTATGCTTATGATGTAGACAAACACACCCCACACACACACACACACACACACACTGAATGTGTCAACAGACTCATCTTTCTTGTCCACATAGAGTCAGACATTAGAGACAGAAATGCTCAAACAAACTAACTAGGTTTGACTCCGGAGAAGACAGCAACAACAACACATAGCCATCCAGACAGACAGACAGACAGACAGACAGACAGACAGACAGACAGACAGACAGACAGACATCCAGACAGACAGACAGACAGACAGACAGACAGACAGACAGACAGACAGTCATCCAGACAGACAGACAGACAGACAGACAGACAGACAGACAGACAGACAGACAGACAGACAGACAGACAGACATCCAGACAGACAGACAGACAGACAGACAGACAGACAGACAGACAGACAGACAGACAGACAGACAGTCATCCAGACAGACAGACAGACAGACAGTCATCCAGACAGACAGACAGACAGACAGACAGACAGACAGACAGACAGTCATCCAGACAAACAGACAGACAGACAGTCATCCAGACAGACAGACAGCAACAACAACAACACATAGCCATCCAGACAGACAGACAGACAGACAGACAGACAGACAGACAGACAGTCATCCAGACAAACAGACAGACAGACAGACAGACAGACAGACAGACAGACAGACAGACAGACAGACAGACATCCAGACAGACAGACAGACAGACAGACAGACAGTAGCTCTATCTGCACTTTCCATTTCACACTGTGTGCAATTCTCCCTGCTGTAAACTTTCTGCTGATGATGCAGAGCAAGTTAAATACTTTATCATCTATTGGAGGCTATAAGCTGTGGGTGTCAGCGTTACTGGATCAATTCATTATTTACATGAAATAAGGCAGATGCGGTGGTCAGAAACATTGGGTAATTGAATCATGACTTTACCTGTGGGGTCCAGGACATCTGTTGTTGTTTGTGGTGGTGGTTGTTGTGCCGTTGGCTGCTGCATTCTGCCGTTATTAAAGTCTTTACGGTACTAGAATAACAAACAGCCTAGTAGCCTATCCAAAGTTGGTTATGGGGTAGCCTATACAGCATAAATCCACAGGCGAATGGACGATACACTCCTCTTCGTCTCTATAGTATCCTGCAAGAGGCAATCCTCTCCGCCACTGTTTTACCGCGTCCTTCCTCCCCAGCGCGCCCTGCCAGGTGACGGTCTCCTCTTCGCGCCAAACTAGGAATCCGTCACATCACCTGTCGCGCGGGACGGGCGGATGGAAATCAATAATAACTCCAATGAAGAAGTGTCGAATCACGTTTTATAAAATAAGTCTCCCAAGTTTTCTCAGTAATGTTTTCGTCACCCAACACCGTCTGACGGTTAGGTTAGTTAGAAGATCCTCTCTCTGCCAACTTCGAGAACCCGACACCCTGTTACGAAAGATGCGCTGCAGCCACAGGACAAAGAAATATACCGCCTCGTTCTCGCAATCGCCAGAGCCGTTGATGACGATGATTTAGAGGTACCGTACATAATTTATGTATTTAATCCGTGCTGAATCGTTCGTGGAATATGGTACATTTCAGTTAATTATTTATTTGGCAGTGACACTGAAAGCGTCTGGTGTTTAATCACGAAGAGGACGTTAGGCCATCATTAGGTATCATCCACATATGAGAAAGATCCAGAAACACTTCAATTTATTATACAGGTCACACATCTTGTTGATAGTCTTCGTCCAGTCGGGGATGGTCCGTTCCTGTCCCTGACACTGAGACAGTGAAGTAAGTAGGCCCACTGTTTTAACCAAAGGAGGCATGGAAATACCACCAGGGTCTAATGTATGATCGCTAATAGGCTGTTGAAGTCTCATCAGCCGACCAACTGTAAACCATATGCCGATGTGCCGTTGAGCAAGGCACTTCACCCTAATTGCTCATTTAAATCGCTCTGGATAACAGCGTCTGCTAAATTACTATAATGTAAATGTGGAATATATATATATATATATTACATAGATGTGTTTTAATGAATAAGACTAACAACAGATTAAACGACTTTTGGCCAAGGGATCCGTGGAATAGGCCTACATTTTAAAGTGTGTAATACAATACAATTTAATAGTATTCATCTACAATTTATGTTCTTATACCTGGGCAACATGGGACTGGGATGCTCACAGGGATATAGGTATCCACAGTATTCCACCAATTATAATTTTTCAATTCAATACTATTCCCCCCCATAGGCCTAAATGCACTGTAATTTAAGGCAAAATGTGTAGAATTGCAGGTTATTAGCTTTAAAGCTACAACAACAATAAATATATCTGCCCCATGACAAAATGTGTGGAATTGCAGGAAATTTGCTTGAAAACCCCATTTTCTCTCAGATGCCAAGGGGCAAGCCTTTTCAATGTTCTGAACCTGAGACTTGGTTCATCCAGCCATGCATATAGTAAAACTCAGGGGCGCAACTTTCGTTTTAGAAGTCAGGGGACATCATTTTTTTTATCTTTTTTTTTTTATCCAGTCGGATAAACATTCCAAACAGCCTACCCGACCAATCGGAGGCATCCGTATGGTCCTAAAGTACACCGTTGCCTCTTTTTATATCACATTCCAATGATCAAACTTGGGGGGACATGTGAAAGTTGCACCCCTGGTAAAACTCACTGTAAGCTATTTGTATGGCACTTGAGTTGTGTTCTGATTCTAAGGCGGTCCCTGATGAATTTGCTATCACAAAAGGGGTCCCGGACCCAAAAAGTTTGAGAACCCCTGGTGAAGGCTACCGATGTGGGTTGTGTAATACCCATAGAGCCCCATCTACCACCCATAAACCCATCCATCCATCCACCACCCATAAACCCATCCTCCACCCATAAGCCCATCCACCACCCATAAACCCATCCATACACCCATAAACCCATCCATCCACCACCCATAAACCCATCCACCACCCATAAACCCATCCATCCACCACCCATAAACCCATCCACCACCCATAAACCCATCAACCACCCATAAACCCATCCATACACCACCCATAAACCACCCATAAACCCATCCACCACCCATAAACCCAACCACCAGCCATCCATCCATCCACCACCCATAAACCCATCCACCACCCATAAACCCAACCACCACCCATAAACCCAACCACCAGCCATCCATCCATCCACCACCCATAAACCCATCCACCACCCATAAACCCAACCACCACCCATAAACCCATCCACCCATAAACCCAACCACCAGCCATCCATCCATCCACCACCCATAAACCCATCCACCACCCATAAACCCATCCACCACCCATAAACCCATCCACCACCCATAAACCCATCCACCCATAAACCCAACCACCAGCCATCCATCCATCCACCACCCATAAACCCATCCACCACCCATAAACCCATCCACCACCCATAAACCCAACCACCAGCCAGCCATCCATCCAACCACCACCCATAAACCCATCCACCACCCATAAACTCATCTACCACCCATAAACCCATCCACCCATAAACCCACCCATAAACCCATCCATCCATCCATCCACCACCCATCCATCCACCACCCATAAACCAAACCATCACCCATAAACCCAACCACCACCCATAAACCCATCCACCACCCATAAGCCCAACTACCACCCATAAGCCCATCCATCCATCCATCCATCCATCCATCAATTTCACATAGAGAGTATATCCCAGTACACTGTAAGTAATCAGACATCAACTCATTGCAGTAACACAATAGGCCTACATTACATATTTATTTTCTGGCGAAATGTTTATTTGAATGAATAAACATGATGATTTCTATGGTATAATTACACAGCCATTTACAGTTTCTCAAGTTCTATACAGACATTAGATCATTTTGTATTTAAACGAATGCACAGGAATTCATAAAACCCTGCTTATTAACAAGAGGTTCCTGTGTGGGAATCAGAGTGCTAGCACTCGGGAAAGCAACCTAAACAATATAGTATATTATACAATAAAGATAATAATAAATAATAAATATATTATATTGTACAGTATAGAAAAAGCAAGAGAAAAACCACCCCCTGCAGACCCCACCTAACCATCCAACTAACTCATTACCCATGGTGCAACAAGAACATTTGAAAATATGTCATACTCACAGTTTTCATCACCCATATCTATACTGATATGTCGCGCATATCTATACTGATATGTCGCGCATATCTATACTGATATGTCGCGCATATCTATACTGATATGTCACGCATATCTATAATGATATGTCACGCATATCTATACTAATATGTCACGCATATCTATACTGATATGTCGCGCATATCTATACTGATATGTCGCGCATATCTATACTGATATGTCACGCATATCTATAATGATATGTCACGCATATCTATACTAATATGTCACGCATATCTATACTGATAATTCACACATATATATACTGATATGTCACTCATGTCACCCATATATATACTGATATGTCACGCATATCTATACTGATATGTCACGCATATCTATACTAATATGTCACGCATATCTATACTGATATGTCACACATATCTATACTGATATGTCACGCATATCTATATTGATATGTCACACATATCTATACTGATATGTCACACATATCTATACTGATATGTCACGCATATCTATACTGATATGTCACGCATATCTATATTGATATGTCACACATATCTATACTGATATGTCACACATATCTATACTGATATGTCACACATATCTATACTGATATGTCACACATATAAATACTGATAATTCACATATATATATATACTGATGTCACACATGTCACCCATATCTATACTGATGTGCCACGCATATCTATACTGATATGCCACGCATATCTATACTGATATGAAAAGTGACGTATACAACTTAGAATTTGTATTGAGTGATTATGAGTGACTCCTTACAGGGTTTATTATGTAATATCAGTATTTATTATCAAGAAACCAACATTACTGTAACTCCATATTGGATTATCCATCCCAAATGGCACCCTATTCCCTATATAGTACACTACTTTAGACCAGAGCCCAATTCCCTATATAGTGCACTACTATAGACCAGGGCCCTATTTCCTATATAGTGCACTACTTTAGACCAGGGCCCTATTCCCTATATAGTGCACTACTTTTGACCAGGGCCCTATTCCCTATATAGTGCACTACTTTTGACCAGGGCCCTATTCCCTATATAGTGCACTACTTTAGACCAGGGCCCATAGGCCTCTGACCGTAATTTGAAAAGACCTTGTGGAGCATAAGAATATACAGTAGAACAGAGACATAAAATAGTTCATGCTAGTTGGATTTACATCTGCCATAAAACTGATCTATATCTGAGAGACTTGTGATGGAGTGTGAAGAGAGAGTACAGAGAGAGCTCCAGTCACTGCACATGACAACCAGATAAAACCAGTTGATGAGTTCTCCCCTATCTATCTAAATACATATATTTACATTTATACGCACGCACGCACGCACGCACGCACGCACGCACGCACGCACGCACGCACACACACATCACATTCCAAAAACTCAGAAGATTCCACAGCAAAAGACAAACAAGTAAACAAAAACAGAGCGATTATAGTTCTGTTATAGTTCTGTTATAGTTCCGTTATAATAAAATATTACAGTGACTGTATTTTGTTTTCTCAGCATAGTGCCTGGCTGTTAAAGCACTATTCTGTCTCTTTGCTGAAGTACAATAAATGGTGCATTTCACCATGTGCCGTAGTAGCAAGAAAATAATGATTCTTCACTGAGAAGAAACAGGTGTAGATATCTGAAACGTCTTTTAACTTGTTCATTTTGATTAAACATAATAATACATAACATATAATAAACAAAATAAACATTCCATCATTTACAACCCATTCCATTAAATCCACCCGCCTCCTTCGTGACCACATCTCTGCCATTGGCCGAGACTACTTCCTCCACTCGGCCGGCCAATGAAATCCTTCCTAGTCATGATATTCATAAAGGGCGCGTTCCCGTGCCCAGGCGTTGCTGACGCCTGCCAGTTCTGACAACGCCTAGATCGGTATTTTACTTACAGTATCAGCTAACCACATTATATGTTATGGCTATCTGTCAGTCGATGACACAGTCGATGATGTGGCACGCAACCATTGGTTGATGCATGCAACGTCTGAGCAGGGGAACGCGACCAAAGAGTTCCATGTTCCCTACCCCTTGACCTCTGATCTATGACAGGCAGCAGGTGGAGGACTTCGGGGGCTGTTCCAGGATGCTCTCCCTGCGCAGGTCGTTGGGCAGCGCCCCCCCGACCCCCCAGAGGTTCAGCTCCCCGTAGATCCCCGTCTCGATCATCTCCTCCTGCCAGGGAATGGGGATGTTCCCCGAGGAGAACTCGTCAAAGAACTCCTTGTCGGGGTCGTCCAGGGTGACTCCCTTCACTGTTGAGAAAGCTCCGACGGCGTCCAGATCCTTGGCGTAGACCGTCTTGGAGTCGGGAACAAACGGAGGCACCAGGATCCCTGTCAGAGGAACACAACACCACATCCAGACAGTCATGGGACTGATCATGGGAAACGGGCCACATGTCAGTTGTGTTGATTTCCAGTTTGAAATGAAGTTTTGCTGCTTTGTTTATTATGGGATTGAATAAGATTTAATCAAAGGATGACAAATGTTGGATAATGTGTGTATATTGGGTAATGTGTGTATATTGGGTAATGTGTGTATATTGGGTAATGTGTGTATATTGGGTAATGTGTGTATATTGGTTAATGTGTGTATATTGGGTAATGTGTGTATATTGGTTAATGTGTGTATATAGGGTAATGTGTGTATATTGGTTAATGTGTGTATATTGGGTAATGTGTGTATATTGGTTAATGTGTGTATATTGGGTAATGTGTGTATATTGGGTAATGTGTGTATATTGGGTAATGTGTGTATATTGGTTAATGTGTGTATATTGGGTAATGTGTGTATATTGGGTAATGTGTGTATATTGGTTAATGTGTGTATATTGGGTAATGTGTGTATATTGGGTAATGTGTGTATATTGGGTAATGTGTGTATATTGGTATATTGGTAATGTGTGTATATTGGGTAATGTGTGTATATTGGGTAATGTGTGTATATTGGGTAATGTGTGTATATTGGGTAATGTGTGTATATTGGGTAATGTGTGTATATTGGTTAATGTGTGTATATTGGTTAATGTGTGTATATTGGGTAATGTGTGTATATTGGGTAATGTGTGTATATTGGGTAATGTGTGTATATTGGTTAATGTGTGTATATAGGGTAATGTGTGTATATTGGTTAATGTGTGTATATAGGGTAATGTGTGTATATTGGTTAATGTGTGTATATTGGGTAATGTGTGTATATTGGTTAATGTGTGTATATTGGGTAATGTGTGTATATTGGTTAATGTGTGTATATTGGGTAATGTGTGTATATTGGGTAATGTGTGTATATTGGGTAATGTGTGTATATTGGGTAATGTGTGTATATTGGGTAATGTGTGTATATTGGGTAATGTGTGTATATTGGGTAATGTGTGTATATTGGGTAATGTGTGTATATTGGTTAATGTGTGTATATTGGTTAATGTGTGTATATTGGGTAATGTGTGTATATTGGGTAATGTGTGTATATTGGGTAATGTGTGTATATTGGGTAATGTGTGTATATTGGGTAATGTGTGTATATTGGTTAATGTGTGTATATTGGTTAATGTGTGTATATTGGGTAATGTGTGTATATTGGGTAATGTGTGTATATTGGGTAATGTGTGTATATTGGTTAATGTGTGTATATTGGGTAATGTGTGTATATTGGTTAATGTGTGTATATAGGGTAATGTGTGTATATTGGTTAATGTGTGTGTAACAGTATAACTTTAAACCGTCCCCTCGCCCCGACACGGGCGCGAACCAGGGACCCTCTGCACACATCAACAACTGACACCCACGAAGCGTCGTTACCCATCGCTCCACAAAAGCCGCGGCCCTTGCAGAGCAAGGGGAAACCCTACTTCAGGTCTCAGAGCAAGTGACGTAACTGATTGAAACGCTAGTAGCGCGTACCCGCTAACTAGCTAGCCATTTCACATCCGTTACATGTGTATATTGGTTAATGTGTGTATATTGGGTACTCTGTGTATATTGGGTACTCTGTGTATATTGGGTAATGTGTGTATATTGGATAATGTGTGTATATTGGGTAATGTACTGGTGGCTCCTCTTCCTGACTGTCTCATCTCTTTTTGTTTATCACATCCTTGATGATTCCACGTTTCTAAAACGGCCTGTGATGATGACGACACATAAGAGCAGAAGGTGATGCAGCGGGTTCTATTCCAAATGGCACTCTATTTCCTATATAGTGCACTACTTTAGACCAAGGCCCTATATAGTACACTACTTTAGACCAGGGCCCTATATAGTACACTACTTTAGACCAGGGCCCTATATAGTACACTACTTTAGACCAAGGCCCTATATAGTGCACTACTTTAGACCAGGGCCCTATATAGTACACTACTTTAGACCAAGGCCCTATATAGTGCACTACTTTAGACCAGGGCTAACAGATTATAGGGTGCCATTTTGGACGTAGCCCCAGTGATGCAGGCCGCACCTTCGTTCAGTTTCATCCAGTTGAGTTCGCTGAAGAAGGGGTGCGCTCGGAGCTCGTCGCAGGACCCGTTCTTGAAGCCCAGCCTCTGGTCCACCGTCTTGCACAGCAGCGCCTCGCAGATGGACTTGGCTTTCTCACTGAACTTCTCCGGATAGGCCACGGGGTCGTTCAGAATCCGCTTCTTCACTACTTTGTTCTCCACCTGAATGGATGACAGCCCATAGAGTTGGACAGAAGGCACATCTATCCAACCCTCTATGTCTATGTGCCTCTTTGTGCCCTCTAACTAACTCTATGTGTTAGCCCTAGGTTAGGTTACACCTGACCAGCCCCACCCAGTACATAATTCATTAGCGTTACCTCTGTCAAGCCTCTGTGTGCGTCACACATGGCACAATATTCCCTGTTTAGTGCACTACTGTTGACCAGGGACCATAGGGCTCTGGTCTCAAGTAGTGCACTCCATATGGAATAGGGGGCCATTTGGAACGGAGGTAGACAGAGGTGAGCTGTGACTGAAGAAAGCAAGAGAAAGACACAGAGAGAGAGAGAGAGAGAGAGAAGGAGAGAGAGAGAGGGAGAGAAGGAGAGAGACACACACAGAGAAGGAGAGACAGAGAAGGAGAGAGAGAGAGAGAGAAAGAGAAGGAGTGACAGAGACAGAGAAGAAGAGAGAAGAGAGAGAGGGACAGAAGGAGAGAGAATGTACAGTAGAGAGAGAGAGAGAGAGAGAGAGAGAGAGAGGGATAAGAAAGAGAAGGAAGGGAGAAGAGGACAGAAGGGAGAAGAAGAGATGGAAGAGAGGAAGGTAGAGGTCACCTTCTCTCCTCGGGTTCTGAAAGGTCCCTTGGCAGCGATGAACTCATACAGCGTGACCCCAAGGGTAAAGTAGTCCACTGACCAGTCATACTCCTCCCCTTTCAGCAGCTCTGGGGCCATGAACCCTGACGGGAAGAGGTCAAAGGGAACAGTAGTGTCCTCTGTCTGCGTCTCAAATGGCACCCTATACCCCATATACAGTATATAGTCATCTACTATTGACCCCCACTTTATGCTTACATGCCAGGGAAGTAAGGACCGGTGAGATAGAGAGGGGAGGGGACAGTTAAGTACCGGTGTCTAGAGAAGGGAGGGGACATGTAAGTGCAGGTGTAATAGAGAGGGGACAGGTAAAGAGGTGGGATAGAGAGGGGAGAGGACAGGTAAGTGCAGGTGTAATAGAGAGGGGAGAGGACAGGTAAAAACAGGTGGGCTAGAGAGGGGAGGGGACAGGTACAGTAAGTGGTTACAGCAGTGTGTCATGTCAGGGACAGTACAGTGAGTTGTCAGGGACACTATAGTGAGTTGTCAGGGACAGTACAGTGAGTTGTCAGGGACTGAACAGTGTTGTCAGGGACACTACAGTGAGGGACACTACAGTGAGTTGTCAGGGACACTACAGTCAGTTGTCAGGGACAGTACAGTGAGTTGTCAGGGACAGTACAGTGAGTTGTCAGGGACACTACAGTGAGTTGTCAGGGACAGTACAGTGAGTTGTTAGGGACAGTACAGTGAGTTGTCAGGGACAGTACAGTGAGTTGTCAGGGACACTACAGTGAGTTGTCAGGGACACTACAGTGAGTTGTCAGGGACAGTACAGTGAGTTGTCAGGGACACTACAGTGAGTTGTCAGGGACAGTACAGTAAGTTGTACTGTACAGGTGAGTTAAGGGAAGTGGCAGTGTACCTGGAGTCCCAGCGTAGCCTTTGATATTGGTCTGGTTGTCCTCCAGTTCCACGGCCAGACCAAGGTCAGAGATACGCACGTTACCTGAGACAGAGAGAGCAAACATCAGGACCACAATGTCAAACACACCTCCAACAAACGTCAGAGATATTGTTAGCAGCCCAGAGTACGTCAGTGTCGACCCATGTCCTGTGTTAGTGTTAAGAGTAAATTGACTTAAGTTGTGAAAGTGTATTGTAGGAAACTATGTACTGTGTTAGCCCGCTGTGTGTGTGTGTGTGTGTGTGTGTGTGTGTGTGTGTGTGTGTGTGTGTGTGTGTGTGTGTGTGTGTGTGCGTGCGTGCGTGCGTGCGTGCGTGCGTGCGTGCGTGCGTGCGTGCGTGCGTGTGTGTGTGCGTGCGTGTGTACCTTCATTATCCAACAACACGTTCTCAGGTTTGAGGTCTCTGTAGATGATTCTCTTCTGGTGCAGGTGCTCCATGCCCTGGATGATCTGAGCTGTGTAGAAACAGGCCCTCTGCTCATCAAACCCTGGGTTGTTCTCATCCACATTGTAGATATGATACCTGACCGTAGATTACATGAGATTGATGTTCACAAGAGGACATTCTAACCTCAGATCACGCATTACATACACAAACCACATAGAAACACAACAGGAAATAAACAACTGTAGATAAACATAAATAGAACCCTCCCTCCCCACACCCACCCAATAGGAGCAAGCTATTTTACCTCAGGTCTCCTCCCTCCCTACACCCACCCAATAGGAGCAAGCTATTTTACCTCAGGTCTCCTCCCTCCCCACACCCACCCAATAGGAGCAAGCTATTTTACCTCAGGTCTCCTCCCTCCCCACACCCACCCAATAGGAGCAAGCTATTTTACCTCAGGTCTCCTCCCTCCCTACACCCACCCAATAGGAGCAAGCTATCTTACCTCAGGTCTCCTCCCTCCCTACACCCACCCAATAGGAGCAAGCTATTTTACCTCAGGTCTCCTCCCTCCCTACACCCACCCAATAGGAGCAAGCTATTTTACCTCAGGTCTCCTCCATTCATGATGGTCATGACCAGACAGAGCTCAGTCTTGGTCTGGAAGGCGTAGGCCAGCGACACGATGAACCTGCTGTGGACACGTGCCAGAATTCTCTTCTCCACCATCGCCCCCTAGTGGACCGGAGGGGAAAGGCACCCTATTTCTTATATAGTGCACTACATTTGACCAGGGCTCATAGAGCTCATAAGGGCTCATAGGGCTCTGGTCAAATGTATTGCACTATATAGGGAATAGGGTGACATTATATAGGGAATAGGGTGCCATTATATAGGGATAGGGTGCCAATATATAGGGAATAGGGTGCCATTTGGGCCAAAGCCTGTATCTAAGGTCAGCACAGGACAGGCTGCAAGGTCCATCAGTTCATTCACATTACACAAGACAACCACACACTTATACGTAAGCATGTGTGACAACACGCACATACACACACACCCAATACCCGTAGCAGGGAGGGATCTGCTCCATTTATTAACATGGCAGAGTTGGCACGTATTGAATAAGGAGCTCAATAATCATTCTAATGCTGCAGGTAGGGGCTTATCACTGATTATATCATGGAAGACAGACACACTGCACAGCTCCTCTGGTTCCTGCATTGGCACTTCATTGAGCGATTAATGTCACTTCATATCCACGAGTGATTTGACAGTCCAAAGTCCACACACCTTGTTTCCCTGGTAGACATCAGTGTGTAAACCAGCTGCCACTGTGGTCTAGAGGAATAGCTGGACCCCTGGGGTATTTTAATGAAATACCATTTGTATTTCATGTCAACTCTAACCATTGCCACGGCCCTGCCCAATAAATCTCAATGTCCCCTGTTCGTTCAGTTCCACTCCAGACAGACCCTTACCCCTCACTGCCCAGAACGGACTACAGTCCAACACTTACATTCATCTTACTGCACACTACTGCACTATACTACACTCACAC